>NW_017307730.1:23733-46686 GCF_000935625.1 Nanorana parkeri
TCGCTGCCCCCCACCCCCCCCCCCCCCCCCCCCCCACTTCTTTAGTGTTTGAGACTAAAAGGAACCTGCAGTGAGTTATCCAGGAATCAGGAACGCTCCCCCCACATGGCTCAGAGGTGTTCCCAGACTAGAAGCTATACATACAGCTATTTAAGGTTTAGTGCTCCACTTCACGTGTCGGAGAGAAGACATGTTGCAAGACATAAACCTGTCCCCACCCTGGCTGTAGTAGGCATTAAAATCCTCAAGATGCATGCATACCTTTGATGCAGCCAATGAACTTATAACCGATACCGAGCATTTGGGCTAGTACTTCTACTCCCAAATGCTCCGATATTGCAGCTTCCGGTCAGAGGGAGATTTCCCGCTGACCGGCAGTGCCGAGGGAGCATGGGGCCAGCTTCCTTTCCAATCAGGAAGCCAGGCGGTGGGTTATGACCCGCCACCCAGCTTCCAGATTAGCTAGGAAGCCAGCTTCACATGTTGGTAGGCAGCCTGGCTTCCTAACCAATCAGGAAGATGGGCGGAACATCATGACCCTCCTCCTGATTGGAAGCCAGGCTGCATAGGAACAGCCTGGCTTTCTAACCAATCAGGAAGCCAGGCGACACGTAATGACCCACCTCCTGGCTTGCTGATTGGAAGCCAGGCTGCCTAGGCACAAGTGAAGTCGGCTTCCTAGCCAATTAGGAAGCCAGTCATGACTTGCCGCCTGGCTTCCTGATTGGTTAGGAAGCCAGCTTCACATGTTGGTAGGCAGCCTGGCTTCCTAGCCAATCAGACTCACGTCCTGGCTGCCTGATTGGTCAGGAAACCAGGAAGTGAAGCCGGTGTACTTTCGCTAGAACACCGGCTTCACAGGCAAAAAGGAAGCCAGGCGACGGGTCATGATCTGCCGCCCGACTTCCTGATAATCGGGCACAAAAGAATTGGTACTCCTCGATTATACTGAAAAACTAGTATTGGTGCATCCTTAGTGTACACCCTACATATAGGAGTGCCAGGGATCAAGCACATGCATTGACCTATCAGACTCTGCTGCTGCATAGTTAAAGACAAGGAAATCATGTGACATGGATGTAGTCAATGACAGGACACTGGTACCCACCTGGGCATGCTTAGCTCTCAGCTTGTTGAGGATATTGGTGGCATCAAATCCGGCGTTGTCACAGAGTTGGCGAGGAATGATCTCAAGGGCTTTGGCGTAAGAACCAATAAGGAGCTGCAGCTTGCCGGGGATTGTCCTCGAGTAATCTCGCAGGTACTTGGACAGCTCCATCTCAATGGCTCCACCGCCGGCAACAACAGAGTCATTCTAGAAGGGACAAAGTTATGAGTTACAACCAAAATAACCCTCTGAGATCAGCTGCCTCCACTGCATACAGCCGATGGACGCAACATCAGATAATCACCTTGATGGCTCTGCGTACGATCATGATGGCGTCATGCAGAGATCGCTCCGTCTCCTCCATGAACTGCTCAGATCCGCCCCTCAGGATGATGGTGCAGGTCTTGGCTTTGGGGCAGCCAGTTAAGAAGTTATATCTGCAGACAAACAGAACCGGTGTGAGCCCATCGCACTCCTACAACAACAGCTGACCCGAGTCCTTCTGGGAAAGTTGCCCAGCGAGACTGAATCCAAATGGGGTACTCTAGTCACATGACCACCGCTCTCACCTTTCTCCTCCCACCTGGGCCTCCTCAAATAGCGCACAGTGACCCAGCACATCATCGGTCAGAGCACCCACGCTGGTCTGGATGGAACCTCCGCAGGCCTGGGAATAACAGGAGGCAGAATGAGACGCATGAATGGAAGAGTAGACATTACTCCGAGTCCGCATTTTATACAGACACACAGTACAATCAGCAATGTAGTCCAGACCAGAGGTAGCCAAACACGGCGCTCTGGCATCACGAAAAGAAAGCAAGGGTACTATTACTCATCATCAACAAAAGAACCTTGGACTGTAAATTGCTATATGGGTGGACTGATCTACATCTGACTAATCCGAAATAGTTCCGGCACCGCTGCGCCTGCACACAGAAAGACACAGGCGAGCATGGTCTGTCTTCATCGGCGGGGGGAGCAGGCTCCTGTACCACCACTGAAACCAATGACTTGAGGGGCTGTCGTCTCCTGGGGCCCACTATTCCAATGACAATGATTTGAAGGTCTATTCTCTCCTGGGGGCCACTACCACTAATGACAGGAAGGACTCTTGCCCTGGGGTTCACTATCCCACTGGCACCAATGATTTGAGGGGCAATAAAACACTTCTAGTATGTGATATGCAAGACGACATCGGGATACACAGATATTTTTTTTTTCCGGTACTCGCCGATACCAAATACTAGAAGTCCCATTCAGGAAGCCGGGCGGCATGTAAAGACTCACCACCAAGCTTCCCGATTAGCAGGGAAGCCGTCCACATGCTTCTCATCACCAGGTGACGAGGAAGCATGAAGCCGGCTTTCTGGCCAATCAGAAAGCCGGGCGTTGTGTAATGACGCGGCGCCTGGCTTCCCGATAGGCCCAGTAAATCGACTCCATGCTCGTTACGTCATGAGGCGACAAGGAAGCATGAAGCCGGCTTCCCGACCAATCAGAAAGCCAGGCGCCACATCATTACACAGCGCCCGGCTTTCTGATTGGCCAGAAAGCCGGCTTCATGCTTCCTCGTCACCTGGTGATGAGAAGCATGTGGACGGCTTCCCTGCTAATCGGGAAGCTTGGTGGTGAGTCTTTACATGCCGCCCGGCTTCCTGAATGGGACTTCCAGTATTTGGTCATGCTTCTCGTCACCTGGTGACGAGAAGCATGTGGACGGCTTCCCTGCTAAATCGGGAAGCCGGGTGGCGCCCGGCTTTCTGATTGGTCGGAAGCTGGAGAGCGTGTCATTACACGCTGCCCGGCCAATCGGGAAGCCGGGAAGCGTGTAATGACGTGTTGCCCGGCTTCCTGATACAGGAAGTATCGGGCTAGGCATCGGAGCATTTGGGCGAGTACGAATGCTATCTCTCTCTGCCCCTCTCTCTCTCTCTGCCCCTCTCTCTTTCTCTGCCCCAAATACTCGCCATCAGCACCGATACTAATATTGGTACATCCCTAATAATAATAATTATAAAAATATTAATAATAATAAAAATCACAACAGTATAATAAAAGTCAATAGTAATAAAAATTTAGTAAGAGTTATGCAACATGAATAAATCTAAGTGATAAATGACCAATTTCCTACCATCATGGTCCTCCTGAGGTCCTCTTCAAGAACCCGGCCGGCACAGAACAAGTCCCGGTCGGCGAAGTACTGTGTGGCAACATCCCCAATGGGAAGCTTGGACAGGACAACCTTGGCTCCGGACTTGTGGATCTTGTCGAGTTTGTCATAGAGGATGTTCCACTCGGCGTCTACAATAGCCTGATAGTCCTGGGAGACAACAAAAGAGAAGGATGTCAGGATGGAAAGAACGAACAGAAGATATTGGAGAGTTAAGCTACCCAATGGCTTCCATTACATCTCCATGCCACGCTGGTGAGCCCGCTGCTGCGATCCCTGGGTCTGCAGAGTTGCAGTGGCAATTATAAGGGGTCCCAGATTTTATAGAGTGGGCCAACCCATAGTAGGTGGGAGCAGAGCCAGGAACTACGGCAAGAATTTTCTGCTGGAGTCCACATGATATAAGAAGTCACAGAGTGACTACATTCCACCGATAACTATCATCTCATATCTGCATGGACGGATTCTCCTTGTGACGGTACAAGTTTATCCTTTCCCATGTAGGGTTCTCACCTCGACATTGCTGACCCGAACCTCTGCATTGTCCCTCTCTGCCTTCAGCTCCAGCTCCACATTAAGGAGAGCGATCTTAGGAAACTCGTACTTCTTGGGCTGCATTTCAAAGCCAGCATAGGAGAAGGTCTTCTTAAAGGCAACTCCTGCCACCAGATGGGAGTCCTGAACAGAGAGGGCCATTAGTAAAAGGTGACGCAGTTACCGAAATCGCATGAGGCGGCTGCGAGCCACGTAACCCACCTCTAGAGCGCCTCCCTGCACTTTCTTCATGCCAATCATCTTGAGCGGCAGCAGATCGTCCAACAAGGACACGGCATCCACCACCATCTTGGCAAAGAAGTCTTTCTTGAGTGCGACGAGTTTGGAGCTCAGGGCTGTGGCGGCGCATTTCTCCAGCAGGGGACGCTGTTGACTGATAAAAAAAAAACACCCAACATTAGAGCCAAAACATGAAAACCACACAAGGTCCCATTTCATAAGAGCAGCACGAGATACTCACTCTTTATTGTCTGTCTTCACGGTGATAGCGATCTCTTTGATTTTACTGACTGCCTGGAAGAGAATAGGAGAGATCAGTGAGGAACCAGGCTGGTGTACCTGCCGTATACTGGGAAAAAGTATCAGGAAATAAAATTAACTGAAAAGGAAGGTATGGCGATATTTCTTTAGGCTGGGTTCACACCTGGGCGTTCCTATAGGCGCGTTTTATGCACTTTTTATAGTCCAATGAAACGCACGTACGACGCTCGTTTTTTAACCTCCTTGGTGGTATGATTTTTTTCTCCTTTTTTATTTTAACTTTCAAACTTCCAGCCGGTTCCGCCTCCCTGCGACGCTCGCAAGGGACGGAACCCGGAAGCGCCGGAGGACACAGCAGGGATCGCGGACAAGGTAAGACCTACGTTGTATTCCCGAGTCTGGCTCGGGGTTACCGCTTTGTTAACCCCGAGCCACACTCGGGGATACCAATGGATACGCGGTGAAATCTCCCCCTACGCGCGAAAAAGAAGCTCAAGTACTTTTCGGCGCGTAGGGCGTTTTTCAGCGCAACAAATCGCGCTGAAATACGCCCAGGTGGGAACCATGCCCATAGGGATTGATTGGATTTTTACTTCTTGAGCGTTGATCAGCGCTGAAAAACGCCCAGGTGTGGACCCAGCCTTATAGTGTGTCCCCCATCATGGAATCCCCCAGGGGACCAAGTGTATGGGGAACTTGGCCCTGTTCTTAGTATGCTGGACTAGTGTGGTCAACAGTGTACGCTTGAGTGGCACTCGGTGGGGCCAGAGTAGGAATGCACACATACCGTTTTTTGTTCCGGTACTCACCAATACCGGAAGTCCCATTAACCACTTCCGGGCCACAACGTGTATATACACGGCGGCTCGCAAAAGTGGTTAAAACAAGAACGCTGCTGCAGCACCCCGTGTTCTTGGTATCGTTTTTAAACAGAGCCGGCAATGGCCGTTAGTTAATGTAAATGCGATCCGGCGTCTATACCGCCGCTGGATCGTTTGTACCGAGCGCTGCTGTCCCCTCCCCCAGGCACCGCTGTCCCCCTGCAACGATTGGACAGATTCAGCGGCTTCCAGTCGCTGATCTCTCCTTCGATCACTGGACTCAGAAGTGATGAATGACATCACTTCCGGTGTCACTAGTTACATTTGCTTCCCCAGCTTCTCCTGGCTCTGGGGTCCCTAGGTGACATTAGGGGTCTGGGGTCTAAGTAACATAAGAAAAAGGCAAAACAAAATGTAAACAAATTTAAAGCCCCCGCCCCCCACATGCAGAGACGCGTCAGTGCGGCTACATGCGAAAACGACAACTGTGCTACACGTTACATATCGCCGCAACGTCGGAAAGCAATAATTCTAGGCCCATCAATCACTGTTAACACTAAACTGATGCGCTGTAAAAGCTATTAAAGTGTCTCCTATGGGAATTATTTGGGTACTGAAGTTTTTTGCGGCTTCACGGGTGAACTCAATTTTAAGGCTTGACATGTTTGGTATCCATTTACCCGACGTGACCCCGTCTCTTATATTTTAACCAAACAATTGGGTATTATATTCTGTTTCTGTGCACTAAATTTTAAATTAGTTTATTTGATCCTAAAAATTCTGGTTCGATAAACATTTGCACAAATAAAGTGCAATATAAAAAATTACAACTAGCATCTTTTTATTCTACAGGATCTCTACCTTCAGAACATGTATCACTGCTTGGGGGGTCTGAAAAATTCAGATTTTATCATGTGTGTGCGCAAATGTAAGAAAATCACTCCGGACAGC
Source organism: Nanorana parkeri (assembly GCF_000935625.1). NCBI lineage: Eukaryota > Metazoa > Chordata > Amphibia > Anura > Dicroglossidae > Nanorana > Nanorana parkeri. The sequence goes on from NW_017307730.1 coordinate 29,819, forward strand.
AAGTGGTTAAGGACAAGTGGTTAAGGACAAGTGGTTAAGGAACCCGGGCGGCATGTAATGACTCACCGGCCTCGTCAGCAGGTGACGAGGGAGCATGGAGCTGGCTTTCTAGCCAATCAGGTAGCCGGAGGGGGGTAGGTAATGACTTCCCGACCAATAAGGAGCTGGGCGGAGAGTCATTACACGTCTCCAGATGAGGGAGCATGGCAGCTAATTAGGAAGCCTGGAGGCGGGTAATGACTTGACGCCTAGCTTCCTGGCCAATCAGGAGCTGTGCAGCGAGTCATTACACACTGCCCGGCTTCCTGATTGGCAGGGAAGCCGGCTCCCTCGTCACTTGGGACACATGCCAGCTTTACCAAAACACATTATTTTAGGGAAAAACTGACAGTCTGGGACACTTGCAATAAAAGACTACAGTCTGCGGTTCATTTACTGCTTGCATCACAAGGGAACTTATGGGAACTGTGCTGCCCTATTCACAAGACTGGAGAGTGACGGAGAATGGCAGGAAGCCGACTGGTTCGGTCACACAGAGAAATGTACAACTGTCACTTCTACCAATCTGGGCTGTGGTTGATGACATCATTCATCAACTGACGAGTGCATGTGACCTTCTTCTGACCTATAGACTTGTATGGGAATGCAAAACCCACCTGAGACCGTCACAGGACCCGACTGCTTTCTAATGAAATAATGAGGTTTCCACGCTTCCACAAAGTACAACCTTCATAGCTGGAAGGGGGACACACGTACAGTACCTACACCCTCATTAAAACCACAAGATCATCTCTGCTCTTCACTATGGTCTATAGGAGTCTTGAATGCCTTAGCACTAAATGTCACAATCAGAACTATAAGCTGCTTTTCCAGTTTTACAAGCCCAACAGCATCCCCCTGAATCAGTGCAGAAAACAGCCGGTGAAAGTGATCAGTAGACAACGACCGATCACTGATACACAGATTAAAGTGGTCCAGTGGCAGCACTGGGGGTCCCTGGTGAATCCCGGTCACTCTCTGCATGGAGTTTGCATGTTCTCCCTGTGCTGTAGCTGTAACTCGCGGTATACTGAGCTTAGGGTGACCGGAGGACGCTAGTTTGTGTCCTCCTGTTACCCTAAGGAGAACTATGGGGAAAAACACTGACCCCATAGTTCTCCTTTAAGGGCAGGGACTGATGTCAATGTGCACTATGTACTATATAATTACCAATAATAAAGAACGCTCTATAAAGCGATTCAATCTGTCAGTTTATTAAAGACGCATGTAGGAGGCACTGGAACTAAAGCTATTTGGCAGCGCAGTGCAATCTGAAGTCTATAACTTAGTGAGCAGTGACTGGCTGAGCTGCTCTGACACCATACAGGAGCCTTCAATGGAATCCGTGTGCTGAAGAAGCCAGCCTGTCCCAGCAATGGTTTAAATATGACCACCATGATGAGGATGTGTACAAGAAGATTACTGGGTCACAAAGGAAGGACAGGTGAAAAGGGTTCTCCAGTCATGGTGGCGGCTTACTACATGGAGTAATGCTAGCTGCCAGACCGTGCATGTACCCCCCAGGAAGGAGTGAAGAGCGCCAGCATGGCTGACAGGACAGGTACTTACTAGCTGTGTGGCGGTTCGGAAGGCCCGGATGATGATCTGTGGGTGGAGCCCCTCCTCCACGTACGACTTCACTTGCTTTAAGAACTCGGCAGCGAGCAGTGTGACGGACGTGGTTCCATCGCCGACCTGGGAACACAAAATGACAGACATCAGACACATGGTGGTGGGGCCACAACAATCACATTCACCTCTACAGTGCTCAGTAATACAACGTGACCCAAATACAAATACTCAATCTTCATTTACCGCTCACATCACAAGGGAACGTATCAGCTTCTCACATCCCAAAACCGCGCTGTGCTGCCCTATTCGCAACACTGGAAAGTGGCGGAGAATGGCAGGAAGCCGACTGGTCGGGTAATCCGGAGATAAAATGTACAACTGTCACTTCTACCAATAGGAGGCGATGGTCTCTCTGCCTCCTAATAATGCTATAAATCAGCGGTTCTCAACCTGTGCAACCTCAGGACCCATATTTGTCCTTCATGCGACCCAAGTCACTGTGCAATGGAACGCACAACATTGCGGTACAGTGTGGGCGATTGAACTGTGGGTGGGAGGTGCTTTCGGGATAGCATTCCAAGAACTGGAGGGGATCCTTAGCCTGGGGTCCAGTGTGGGCAGCTGTGCTGTGACAGAGCTCCATCAATATGTGCAATGCTGGTACAGCTCCCTTGAATGCCCTGTAGAGGTGCCGGGACCCAGAATGTGACGTCACTCCAGTCCAGGCTCCTCTACAGGACATGTGAGGGAGTTGAACATATGGATGGAGCTCCCTCGTGAGCCATAGCCCCATCCCATTCCACCACAAGCTGATACTCAGCACCGGGCAGCATATTTTAAATGGCTGCTTGGCACGAGAACCGACAGTGCTGCGAAAGGGGAGGCTGAGCAACCTCTCACAACGACCCACTGAACATGGGGTTGTGACCTACGTTTGGGTCACGACCCACCAGTTGAGAACCAAGGCTATAGAGCACTAAACCTCTGCCAAACAAGTGTGTACCTAGACATGACCCCAAAACCCACCCCTAGTCGTCCCCCCCCCTCCACCATTCATTGTTTTACCTGATCAATGAACGGAGCAATGTCTTCGGTGTCTCAGAGTACTGAAGGCAATGGATCAATATGGCTGCAAGGCACAGGAAGCTCAGACAGAGCGGCCTCCATGGCACAGGAAGCTCAGACAGAGCGGCCTCCATGGCACAGGAAGCTCAGACAGAGCGGCCTCCATGGCACAGGAAGCTCAGACAGAGCGGCCTCCATGGCACAGGAAGCTCAGACACCTGTACCCTTGTAGTTTACGGTCTCTCAGAAAGTTGTCCAAAAGCCTCTTGAATGATTCTAGATTAATTGCGGAAATTACCGCTTGAGGCAGTGAGTTCCAGACCCTAACCGCGTGAACTGAGAAGAACCCCCTTCGCCCCTTGTGTTTTAATTTTTTTTTTTCTACCAGTTTTAGGTGGTGTCCTCTAGTCTTTGTTACGGAATTAATCTCAAAGAGTTTGTTGCTAAGACTATGGAACATTTTGTACATGAAAATCATGTCCCCCCTTAATCTCCTTACTTCCAACGTAAACATGTTTACATTTAGTAGCCGTGTCTCATAGCTCTGGTCCTCCATCCCCTTTATGAGTTTGGTCGCCCTCCGCTGGACTTTCTCCAGTTCAAGGACATCCCCTCTCTGTACCGGTGCCCAAAACTGCACCGCATACTCCAGGTGGGGCCGAACCATTGATGTGTAAAGTGGCAAAATTATACACCTGTCCCTGCAAAACATTCCCTTATATTTTACAGGTTTCCCTTAGGGCCCATTCAGACCAGATGCAGTGCGTTTCCAGCCCGATTCTAGCCAGAACACATTGCGGCCGGCGCACTTTTTTGTGTGGCGGGCCATTGAAGTGAATGGCACGGTAACCACGCCCTCCGGCAGCAATGCGATCGGCCACAGGGATTGCAAGGCACATTATGCCTGCGGTCCGGTGCGAACAAGACAGTGCTTGCAGCATTTCGACCGGACTGCACCGCAGGCATAATGTGCCTTGCGATCCTGTACGGCTGATCGCATTGCGATGTGGGTGTGGCTACATTGCCATTCACTTCAATGGTCCACCACGCCCCACAACATAGTGAGCCGACCATTATGAGAGGCCGTGTGTTCTGACTAGAATCGGGCCGGAACGTACTGCATCTGGTGTGAACGGGCCCTAAAGGACACAAGAGAAGCAGCTGCCATACGTGTCCACAGGAAGAGGAGCAAACTCAAGTTACAACAAATGACTGAACTCCGCCTCTGATCTGCGACTCGCTCTTCTCTCTCTGTTACATTCATGAACATCCATCACGCGGTAATCTCAGACTGTCCATACCTCGGCGTCCTGTGACTTGGCGATATCCACCAGGGTCTTGGCGGCAGGATGTACCACGTCCAGGAGCTTCAGAATGGTGGCCCCGTCATTGGATATGGTGGCTTTTCCTAAAAGAGACACACGGGTGTAAACATGGCTGCTGCATAGGATACAAGTAACAGCTTTGATGGGACATTGCAACAAGCTCGCAGATATTTTTGGCCAATAGTAACTTGTTTTTTTTTTCCTTCTGGCTCTCGGGAGAGCGTCACACAAACATTTCCCTTTACTGGCGGGGAGATTAAAGAGAACATGTCACCATTCAGTGCAAAGCGGTAGGATCTCTTTTAAAGTGCAAGTCCCTCACTGGTCTCGACATCTTGATTGGCCGGAATGAAGTAACTTCTGGACACACACGCTCTTTCTGGCACCAAAATGTACCCCGAGCTGTGCATGTCACAGCAAATGTTTAGGAGTTCAAAAAGATATGACAGCCATAGTGAGGATGTGTACAGGAGGGATTACTGAAAAGAGAACTATGGGGTAACCTTTTTATCCTCATAGTTCTCTTCAGGGTCACAGGAGGACATATACTAACCTCCTCCTGTGACACAAAGCTCAGTATATAGCGGGTATATTGCCCACCATGTACTGAGAGCGCCGCAGCCGGGACGTATCCTGACAATACTGTTGAGATCCGCCCAGCTGTACCCGCCCACTCCCCTGTCCGTTCCTCCAGTCAGCGCTGGAGGATCGGAGCGGGCAATCCCTGCAGGGAGATGATCGAGAAGTGAGCGAGCGCCGGTATGTGTTCGCTCACTTCCGATCTACTGAGCCGACCCGTGACAGTCTCATTGTCACAGGTCGGCGAGAACTATGAGGTGAGTGAAAAGCACCCCCCCCCTCATAGGTCTCCTTTAGGCCCTGTTCACACCTTTACGTTTTGTCGCGCGTTCAACGCTCTATGAACGCTCTACAAAAACGTACAAACATGAAAATCCCATTGTTTCCTATGGGTCTGGTTCACACCTTTCCGTATTTCCGCCCGTCTGAACGCAATACAAAACGGCCTACGCTCAAACAAGTACATGTACTTCTTTGGGCCGTTTTTGTTTGGCGTTTCCATTGGGATACAGCCAAGGCCCCACCTACACAGCGCTCCCCCACCTACACAGCGCTCCCCCACTGGCCCCACCTACACAGCGCTCCACCGTGTTCCGTGACCACAAAAAACTAGTGCTTCTTATTGCGGAGCAGGTGACCTTTGATAAAAGGTAACTCTCTAGACCTAAACAGTGTCACATGACAGTGGGTGACCTCATAGCTCCATATCGCAGATAGTAAAAAGAACCCCAAAAATGTAGGTAATATACAGGGGTACGGGTAATATACAGGGGTACAGGTAATATACAGGGGTACAGGTAATATACAGGGGTACGGGTACTCCTAGAATGAGATCCTAATAGGTTGGACTTGATGGACTAATGTCTTTATTCAACCTCAAATACTATGTAACTATGTGGTATTTGCCAGTGATTGCATGCAGCAGCCTGTTCTTCCCTATGGGAGGACGCGGCTGTACGCACACCGGAGCGGGGGTCCGTACCCGGATGCAGGCAGGATGGATATGGTGTGAATATGACAGCTTACGGCCGCGTCCTCGGCCATCACCCGCAACACCGGGATTGGCCCGATATGGCCGTGCAGATCTGTACGGCCCGACTTTACGCTGTGTGAGCGAGGTCTAAAAGGAGCACGTGAAGAAAAGAGAGGTCTCACTCACGGGTGGAGAGGACGTTGAGTCGGCATTTCTCTTTTGAGTTCCGGCACCGAGACCTCCCGGCTATAGCTCAGGGGTCTGTTCCTGGCCCGCCTTGAAGAATTTGGCCAGCAGGACCCCCTTGTAATGGGTGAAAACCCGACAACTCAAGAGCAGGAATCCCACTGGTAGAGTCCAACAGGTAGAAGACCCGACTATAGACATGTACACCTCACTCACCTCGGTCATCTACAATGAGCTTGTCCATGCCGCGGGGGCCCAGGGTGGTGCGAACGGCTTCGGCGATCACCTGGCAGGCATTGATGTTGCTGAGTAGCTGCGGCACCCCCTGCGAGGTGTCCGTGCCCTCTTTCAGCAGGATAACAGGTGTGGACTGCAAGAGAAAGAGACGGGAATGAGGAAACCTTCACTGCCACCATTAGAAGTCACCTGATTGGGATGAACTCCCTCCACACTTTCCAGGGTCCCAGTGGAGCCGAATTTGGGGATAAATGCTGGTTAATAGGTAGAGGGATGAGCTGGAATACCATATTCCCGGCTTCTGGTGCCCTCCTCTTGTCTCCGGCCCTCGCTCTCCTCACACACAATGCGGGATTGTTGCTCCTGCGTTGTACGTGATGATTTCACAGTCCCACCACTGGCCAGAGCATTGAAGAGAAGGGTCTACAGGGGACCAATCACACAATGTGGTGGAGGTCTGCAAGAGTGGGGGGGGTAATGGAAGTCCTGCAGCTAAGGGCCTCTGACCAGCCCTGGACCATTTACATCCATGGACAGCAGTCCTGGTGCAGCAGAAGCCCCACCACGAGGGTCGTTCTTGTGTTTGTAGCTCTTCCCGAACACAAAAGGAAGCCCTATGTGGCCATATAAGGTAAATGACATCTCAGCTGCGGGCCATATAAGGTAAATGGCCCGCAGCTGATTGGGTAGCAGTGCCCCCAGTACTTCCTTGATGGGAGGAGCTCAGGTTTGGACTGAGTTTGGTCCCAATCTCACCTCATCCCCCGTGTGGAGCACCTCAAGTGAGGAGTCATGTAATGATAATTTGGTCCTAGACTGATCAGCAAAAATAATTTTTGAGGGGTGTGTCCTTTTTACTGATCAACAATAAAGTCTACAACCAAAATTTTTGACTCTTCACTTGGGGCGCTCCTCACAGGACACCGCCATCTGAGGAACCAGCTTCTCACCCAGGACCTTCACAAGGTCCCATCAGCAACCCATCGGAGAACCCAAAGGATGGAACTTTTACCAAGAAAAAAACCCGTCCAGAGCCGCCATTGAAGGAGCAGACTGAAGAGTAAAACTCTGCAGAGAAGAAACAATCCAAGATGGAATGTTCCATAACACCACCGGGGGGTCCATACATTGGCCAACACTGACACCCATAGATAATAGAACCCACCGCACAGCTTCACTGGTGACTTCCCGCAGTCAGTGCAGGGACCCTTCAAATATATATATATATGGCACACACACCCCTACATCTGGGTGCAGTGGTCTCCCCCATATCTACTATCTGCATCCCAGATCTACATAGAATGGTCTCTACCACCTCCTCCAAAAAGGTCTAGTCCACCTAGTGCAGGAGTGACAGGGCAACCCCAGATCTACATAGAGTGGCTTCATCCACCTAGTGCAAGAGTCAAAAGTCACCCCCAGATATGTATACAGTGGTCTCTTCCACCTAGTGCAAGTCACAGGGCACCCCAAGATCTGCATACAGTGGTCTCTTCCACATGGTACTGGAGGCACCCCCAGATTTGCATAAGTGGTCTAGTCCACCTAGTGCAAATCAAAGGGCACCCCAAGATCTGCATACAGTGGTCTCTTCCACCTGGTACTGGAGGCACCCCCAGATTTGCATAGGTGGTCTAGTGCAAGAGTCAAAAGACACCCCCAGATATGTATACAGTTGTCTCTTCCACCTAGTGCAAGTCACCCCAAGATCTGCATACAGTGGCCTCTTCAACCCGGTACAGGAGGCACCCCCATATTCGCATAAGTGGTCTAGTCCACCTAGTGCAAGAGTCACAAAGACGCCCTCACATCTCAACACAGTGGTCTCTTCCACCTAGTGCAGAAGTCACAGAGCCGCCCCATATCTGCATACAGAGGTCCCTGCCACACAGTGCACGAGTCACAGGGCACCCCCAAATCTACATACAGTGGGGTCTTTCATTCTCTCTCAGGCCCGCTATGCCAGCTGACCACGTGACCCCCCGCCCCTCTCCCTGTTCTCCGGGGTGCATGGGGGTACACGGAGATACTGGCCGACTGATATCTGAATGACCGACACCCTGGGAGCCCGGGCTGTGGACGGAGCAACACCCGGCCCCGATCCCCGCTGTCCCCAGGGAGGATGGCGGAGGATTGTCCCACTCACCATCATCTTGTCACTGCGTTCAGGAACCCGACCGGCCTTACAGTTCCCACAATGCAGCGGGACACAGGAACCTTCCGGAACCTTCCAACCGTCAACTCACTCTAGGCGGATCCCTCCACTGTCACTATGGAGACCGTAGCCTGCGGGTCACGCCTCCGTTCCGTAACTGCGCGGCTGATTGGCCGCTGAGCTTTTTGGTGACTTTCCATTGGTCGGAGCTTTTAACACCGGACGTGAACGTTACCATAGAGACCACAGCCTGCGTTCCATGCCTCGCTCTCGGTGATTGGCCTCTAGATTTCATGCCTCCTTTAACTATTTAATACCGTGACACTGAAGCTACTGAGCGCCATCTTGCTACCTCCGTGCTGTCAGGTGTCTTTAAACTAGGAAGCCCGGTGAAAAGAACACCGGCATACCATCATCACCTCTGTACCCAACAATCACTCATTGACCCGGAGTAAGGTGTAGAAAGTGTGATTACCGCCCACTAAGAAGATTACGGTTATTACCTTCCATTAGTAAGATTACGGCAGCATCTGAATGACATTTAAATGCTCCAATCAGGTTTGGAGAGCTCTAGACCAATAGAAGAAAGGGTGGGTGTGTCCTGACCCATCTGGACTGTGATACAACTGAGAAGGGAGACTACTGATGTACCCGCACTACGGGAAGACATGGGGGACCACCTGACCCTGCTACTGCTCTCCCTTCCCCTGCTGGTCAATGGTTAGTATAACAGCTGGAGGCTGGGTGGGGGCTGTGCGACACTGGGTGGTGTAGTGTTAGGGTAACAGCTGGGGACATGGGGTGCTGCCTGAGCCTTCTAGTGCTCTCATTCCCCCTGCTGGTTAGTGCGTAGTATAACACATGGGGACCACCTGACCCTGAGCCTTCTAGTGCTCTCACTCCCCCTGCTGGTCAGTGTATAGTATAACACATGGGACCACCTGACCCTGAGCCTACCGGGGGGGGGGGCTGCCTGACTCTGGATAGTTAGGGTATCAGCTGCGGACATGGGGTGCTGCCTGACTTTAATGCTGGTCATTGGTTGGTATAACAGCTGGGGACATGGGGTGCTGCCTGTCTTTGTTAGTCATCTCACTCCCCCTGCTGGTCAATGTATAACACATGGGGGACCACCTGACCCTGGATGGTTAGAGCAGCCTTGGTCTACCAGGATCCCTTCAGAGGTTTGTAGGAGTTCATTGAGCAGCGGCAGGTTGATCCCTCACCTGATGGTGCCCGTGTATTATAGTTCTAGGTCTGGTGTCACTCAGCTGAGCGGACAATGTGGGACCAGTGAAGTCTCCGCTCTCGACTCTTTAAAAGTTGACCACTAACAGCAATGATCTTTTTAGTTATCTGTAAGGGGTTGAGGGGCATTTCTCCAATTGAGCCCCATGGTAAGGGGCATTCTTACCACTGACCATCAATGTGAAGGGCTTCTAATATATCTAGACAGATGACCACCAACATAAGTTGGGCCCTACTCCCACTGGTGACCATTGTAAAGGGCGGGCCTTTTTTCACTGGTGGCCAACGTGAGGTGGGGGCATTCTTTCACTGGTGGCCAATGTGAGGTGGGGGCCTTCTTTCACTGGTGGCCAATGTGGGGAGGGGGCCTTCTTTCCCTGGTGGCCAATGTGAGGAGGGGGCCTTTTCTCACTGGTGGCCACCGTCATGAGGGGCCTTTTTCTCACTGGTGGCCAACGTCATGAGGGGCCTTTTTTCACTGGTGGCCAACGTCATGAGGGGCCTTTTTCTCACTGGTGGCCAATGTCATGAGGGGCCTTTTTCTCACTGGTGGCCAACGTGAGGAGGGGGCCTTTTTCTCACTGGTGGCCAACGTCATGAGGGGCCTTCTTTCACCGGTGGCCAACGCGAGGAGGGGGCCTTCTTTCACCGGTGGCCAATGTGAGGAGGGGGCCTTCTTTCACCGGTGGCCAATGTGAGGAGGGGGCCTTCTTTCACCGGTGGCCAATGTGAGGAGGGGGCCTTCTTTCACCGGTGGCCAATGTGAGGAGGGGGCCTTCTTTCACCGGTGGCCAATGTGAGGAGGGGGCCTTCTTTCACCGGTGGCCAATGTGAGGAGGGGGCCTTCTTTCACCGGTGGCCAATGTGAGGAGGGGGCCTTCTTTCACCGGTGGCCAATGTGAGGAGGGGGCCTTCTTTCACCGGTGGCCAATGTGAGGAGGGGGCCTTCTTTCACCGGTGGCCAATGTGAGGAGGGGGCCTTCTTTCACCGGTGGCCAATGTGAGGAGGGGGCCTTCTTTCACCGGTGGCCAATGTGAGGAGGGGGCCTTCTTTCACCGGTGGCCAATGTGAGGAGGGGGCCTTCTTTCACCGGTGGCCAATGTGAGGAGGGGGCCTTCTTTCACCGGTGGCCAATGTGAGGAGGGGGCCTTCTTTCACCGGTGGCCAATGTGAGGAGGGGGCCTTCTTTCACCGGTGGCCAATGTGAGGAGGGGGCCTTCTTTCACCGGTGGCCAATGTGAGGAGGGGGCCTTCTTTCACCGGTGGCCAATGTGAGGAGGGGGCCTTCTTTCACCGGTGGCCAATGTGAGGAGGGGGCCTTCTTTCACCGGTGGCCAATGTGAGGAGGGGGCCTTCTTTCACCGGTGGCCAATGTGAGGAGGGGGCCTTCTTTCACCGGTGGCCAATGTGAGGAGGGGGCCTTCTTTCACCGGTGGCCAATGTGAGGAGGGGGCCTTCTTTCACCGGTGGCCAATGTGAGGAGGGGGCCTTCTTTCACCGGTGGCCAATGTGAGGAGGGGGCCTTCTTTCACCGGTGGCCAATGTGAGGAGGGGGCCTTCTTTCACCGGTGGCCAATGTGAGGAGGGGGCCTTCTTTCACCGGTGGCCAATGTGAGGAGGGGGCCTTCTTTCACCGGTGGCCAATGTGAGGAGGGGGCCTTCTTTCACCGGTGGCCAATGTGAGGAGGGGGCCTTCTTTCACCGGTGGCCAATGTGAGGAGGGGGCCTTCTTTCACCGGTGGCCAATGTGAGGAGGGGGCCTTCTTTCACCGGTGGCCAATGTGAGGAGGGGGCCTTCTTTCACCGGTGGCCAATGTGAGGAGGGGGCCTTCTTTCACCGGTGGCCAATGTGAGGAGGGGGCCTTCTTTCACTGGTGGCCAACGTAAAGAAGAAGGAGGGGGGTTTCTTTCACTAAGAACAAATGCAAGGGGCCCATCTGCATTGACCACCAACGTAAGAGGCCACCTCTCCTGCTGATCACACTGATATACTGGGAGTTGTAGATCTACTTTTTAGCAGGGGTTCACCAAGGTCTGAACTTTATTGCAAGGGTTCCTGGGGGATAAAAGTTTATATATGGGGCAATGCCTGACCCTGTTGCTTCTCCCACTGCCGATTGCTGCTATATGGTTAGTATGATGATAGGAACCTGGGGTACTGCCTGACTCTGCTATATGGTTAGTATGATGATAGGAACCTGGGGTACTGCCTGACTCTGCTATATGGTTAGTATGATGATAGGAACCTGGGGTACTGCCTGACTCTGCTATATGGTTAGTATGATGATAGGAACCTGGGGTACTGCCTGACTCTGCTATATGGTTAGTATGATGATAGGAACCTGGGGTACTGCCTGACTCTGCTATATGGTTAGTATGATGATAGGAACCTGGGGTACTGCCTGACTCTGCTATATGGTTAGTATGATGATAGGAACCTGGGGTACTGCCTGACTCTGCTATATGGTTAGTATGATGATAGGAACCTGGGGTACTGCCTGACTCTGCTATATGGTTAGTATGATGATAGGAACCTGGGGTACTGCCTGACTCTGCTATATGGTTAGTATGATGATAGGAACCTGGGGTACTGCCTGACTCTGCTATATGGTTAGTATGATGATAGGAACCTGGGGTACTGCCTGACTCTGCTATATGGTTAGTATGATGATAGGAACCTGGGGTACTGCCTGACTCTGCTATATGGTTAGTATGATGATAGGAACCTGGGGTACTGCCTGACTCTGCTATATGGTTAGTATGATGATAGGAACCTGGGGTACTGCCTGACTCTGCTATATGGTTAGTATGATGATAGGAACCTGGGGTACTGCCTGACTCTGCTATATGGTTAGTATGATGATAGGAACCTGGGGTACTGCCTGACTCTGCTATATGGTTAGTATGATGATAGGAACCTGGGGTACTGCCTGACTCTGCTATATGGTTAGTATGATGATAGGAACCTGGGGTACTGCCTGACTCTGCTATATGGTTAGTATGATGATAGGAACCTGGGGTACTGCCTGACTCTGCTATATGGTTAGTATGATGATAGGAACCTGGGGTACTGCCTGACTCTGCTATATGGTTAGTATGATGATAGGAACCTGGGGTACTGCCTGACTCTGCTATATGGTTAGTATGATGATAGGAACCTGGGGTACTGCCTGACTCTGCTATATGGTTAGTATGATGATAGGAACCTGGGGTACTGCCTGACTCTGCTATATGGTTAGTATGATGATAGGAACCTGGGGTACTGCCTGACTCTGCTATATGGTTAGTATGATGATAGGAACCTGGGGTACTGCCTGACTCTGCTATATGGTTAGTATGATGATAGGAACCTGGGGTACTGCCTGACTCTGCTATATGGTTAGTATGATGATAGGAACCTGGGGTACTGCCTGACTCTGCTATATGGTTAGTATGATGATAGGAACCTGGGGTACTGCCTGACTCTGCTATATGGTTAGTATGATGATAGGAACCTGGGGTACTGCCTGACTCTGCTATATGGTTAGTATGATGATAGGAACCTGGGGTACTGCCTGACTCTGCTATATGGTTAGTATGATGATAGGAACCTGGGGTACTGCCTGACTCTGCTATATGGTTAGTATGATGATAGGAACCTGGGGTACTGCCTGACTCTGCTATATGGTTAGTATGATGATAGGAACCTGGGGTACTGCCTGACTCTGCTATATGGTTAGTATGATGATAGGAACCTGGGGTACTGCCTGACTCTGCTATATGGTTAGTATGATGATAGGAACCTGGGGTACTGCCTGACTCTGCTATATGGTTAGTATGATGATAGGAACCTGGGGTACTGCCTGACTCTGCTATATGGTTAGTATGATGATAGGAACCTGGGGTACTGCCTGACTCTGCTATATGGTTAGTATAATGATAGGAACCTGGGGTACTGCCTGACTCTGCTATATGGTTAGTATGATGATAGGAACCCGGGGTACTGCCTGACTCTGCTATATGGTTAGTATAATGATAGGAACCTGGGGTACTGCCTGACTCTGCTATATGGTTAGTATGATGATAGGAACCCGGGGTACTGCCTGACTCTGCTATATGGTTAGTATAATGATAGGAACCTGGGGTACTGCCTGACTCTGCTATATGGTTAGTATGATGATAGGAACCCGGGGTACTGCCTGACTCTGCTATATGGTTAGTATAATGATAGGAACCTGGGGTACTGCCTGACTCTGCTATATGGTTAGTATGATGATAGGAACCCGGGGTACTGCCTGACTCTGCTATATGGTTAGTATGATGATAGGAACCCGGGGTACTGCCTGATTGCTGCTGCTCCTCTCACTTTTCCTTCCGGTCTATGGTTAGTATACAGCAGGAGACACGGAGGGGGGCTGCCTGTCCCTGTATAAATAGGGTCACAGCTGGAACTGGTGCTGCCTAAGCACGTTGCTTCTCTCACTCCCCCTGCTGGACAATGCTTGGTATAACAGCTGGAGGCACAGAGGAGGCTGCCTCACCCTGTGTGGTTAGGAAATATGGGATGCTGCATGTCCATGCTACTCTCCTCACAATGATAGAGAATGCCTAAGCAGGGCCGGTGCTAGACTATTTTGCGCCCAAGGCAAGCCCACCTACTTGCACCTCCAATCCCCCTCCCCGGCACGGCCCCATTCTCCTGCCGGCTACCTTCTGCAGGTGACGGGTGGATGTAAGCAGTCGGGAGCAATATTGGCCATTTTAATTAGAAATAGCCCATAGCAGACTGGCTCTCGAAACCCCACCCACTGAGCAGAGGAGCGGACCCGAGAGGGAAAGTTGTCTCTAAGTTCTGCTCTTCTGCTCAGTGGGCGGGTGCAATACCCAGCCTGCTATTGGCTTTTGCAATTTGAAATAGATGGGGGGGTGAGTGGTCGAGGCTGCGCCCTAGGTGGCTGCCTAGTTTGTCTAGTGGCACCACCGGCCCTGTGCCTAAGGTACAACTGTAGACTGGGGGTACAGCCCGCCATTGCTGCTGCTCTCATTCCTTCTGCTGATAGGTGGTCATCCCCTTGTCCTTGTACATTGGTGCAATAGCAGTAAATGTGTAGTGCCGGCCATCCATGCTGCTGCTCCTCAGACTCCACCATGAGATGAGCCCGGGGTCATTATGGGATGTTTCACTCTCTATGTACCATGATCTGATTGCTGACGCCTCTTCTGTCCGCAGGTATCCGCTTCCAGGAATATTTATACTTCCAAGTGCTGAGTCCGGGGGACATCCGTTACATATTCACCGCCACCCCAGCCAAGGACTTCGGAGGAGTGTTTGTAAGTCGGGGCTTTTGCACACAGGCGTTATGTACCGCGTTGTGTCATGTTCACCCGACCCAAAGAGGAAGACTCGGATCTGAAGTCCAGAAGTGTTGTAGGTGGTTGGGCCCAGGAGAGGTCAGGTGTTTAGCAGGCCTGCCATAGACCTGTAGAGTGTCCCCAGGACGGCAGCTGTAGCATTGGGGTGATCTGACCGACTGCAGGAGAATAGCCGCATTCTCAGTGATGTCACCGGTCTCTAGTGATAGGCTGCATTCTCAGTGATGTCACCGGTCTCTAGTGATAGGCTGCATTCTCAGTGATGTCACCGGTCTCTAGTGATAGGCTGCATTCTCAGTGATGTCACCGGTCTCTAGTGATAGGCTGCATTCTCAGTGATGTCACCGGTCTCTAGTGATAGGCTGCATTCTCAGTGATGTCACCGGTCTCTAGTGATAGGCTGCATTCTCAGTGATGTCACCGCTCTCTAGTGATGGGATAGGCTGCATACTCAGTGATGTCACCGCTCTCTAGTGATGGGATAGGCTGCATTCTCAGTGATGTCACCGCTCTCTAGTGATGGGATAGGCTGCATACTCAGTGATGTCACCGCTCTCTAGTGAAGGGATAGTCTACATTCTCAGTGATGTCACCGCTCTCTAGTGAAGGGATAGGCTGCATTCTCAGTGATGTCACCGCTCTTTAGTGATGGGATAGGCTGCATTCTCGGTGATGTCACCGCTCTCTAGTGATGGGATAGGCTGCATTCTCAGTGATGTCACCGCTCTTTAGTGATGGGATAGGCTGCATTCTTGGTGATGTCACAGATCATAGTTAATTAAAATTTTTAATGATTTTGTTACTTTATTACTATTTTGTTGTTGCTTTGTGCCTCCAGTCTGATGGCGGGTGGGGTAGTGTGTAAATATAGGAGGGCATTGGCGCTGATGTACTGACTGTAACTCATGCAGTGACCTGTAGTATATATTCCCGCAGAGTCAGCGGTATGACCAGATCCACTTGGTCCCGGCGGATCCTCCGGAGGCGTGCGGAGAACTCAATAATGGGGTGTTCATCCAAGGCCAGATCGCTCTGGTGGAGAGGGGGTGAGTGTTGGGCAGCAGCCACCCCATGTGATGTATCAATCCGCAGAGCTGCGACCACCGCTAGACGTTTAGAAGGTTAACCGAAAACGTATTAACATATTAAACAGAAGCGTTGCCCTGACATCCTTTTATCTTTACACGTTTCCCGTATCCATGGAAACAGAATGATTAATGGGGAATGTGAAATCTCTTGATTGCACAGTTGGGTTCTGGAGACCCGGCGTTTAACCCTTGCTTCTTCCTCGGGGACACGGTGACCGCAATCAGCCAGACAAATGTCACGCATGACACAGAGGCTGCTTGTCGGCGTCACTCGTACGCTACGCGCGCATCATACGTCATTGTGACATCACAGAAGCCCCCGTAGGGTTTGGCTATGCATTGAACTTGGTATAGGGTTATTTTTGTTATAGGTCACAGGACTCTAGGCAACTTAAGGTTTAGCCCTTGAAGTGGGGCTACCCCGGCACTGTAAGGGTTAAGTGCACATTTTGGTCTAGGGTCTGCAATAACAGAGTTATACTCGCCCGATCCTCAGTCCTTTCTGAATGCTAGACCGGTCCCTGAAGACCCTCTCCTTCTCTGCTCCAACGGCGGAAGGTCCCTCATATGCTAAATTGAGGTCTCGTACAAAAGTTGGCTGCAGTCTCCTAACCTCTCACATACACTTTTTGGCTGCATTGCTCCATTATCATTTTTATTTGGCCGGTTGCGATGCAGCTTTTGCCTTCCAGCGATCCGGGCCTCCTGGCAACCAATCCGCTTTGCTGGTCCAGGGTTGGATAGGGATACGCTGGTTGGTTAGTTGGACGGAAGCATTGACTGTGACCTCAGATACAAGTCCTTGGCCTTGTGTACCATGCACGTTAGATGTGCCACCCGGCAATGCTGCTCGAAGGTGAAAACTAAAAGTGATCTACCGTGTTTCCCCGAAAGTAAGACCTACACCGATAGTAAGACCTAGTGCGGTGGTAGGTCTCATATTACAGAAATCCCTGATAGCGCTAGGTCTTATTTTTGGGGTAGCTGCACCGTATAATTACATTTTACATGTCACGGCCGCAACTCCCTCCTTCCTGCCCCCCCCCCC
>NW_017307730.1:46956-56986 GCF_000935625.1 Nanorana parkeri
CCCCCCGCCAGGCACGCCCACCTGTCTGGCTCCCTGGACGGCATTAGAGCTGAGAGCGGCCGCAGCTCCCTCCCGCACGCACGCACGAGCGGAGATCGGACAGCTGCAGCCAGCTAAATATAAGACATCCCCCGAAAAATAAGACCTAGTGTCTTATTTAAAAAACACTGTCTTATTTTCGGGGGAAACACGGTATATATATATATATATATATCTCTATATCTGTTACTCCTCATTACCCAGGAGGCATAGTCACCATCTTCATACAGCACACGCCTTCAGGGCCTGCAAGCAAGGACAAAAGAAATGCGCTGAAGAGAAGTAGAGGTGGTCACAGTGTGTTCTAGTGTATGGAGCATGCCGGCCTCTATAGCTCCGTATACAGGGAGACCGGTGTCTGCACATGGCTTCTTTAAGGACTGAAAGGAAATTGTTGCTGGCCCTACTATTGATGAATCCCATCACAGCTCTGACAATAGCAAGAGGAAGGGAAACGTTGCAGTTGTAAGCTTGCTTGATTTATGTGGGTATATAAAATAGGCCGAGTGTTTTGGGTGGAATGACCCTTTCGGCGTACGCTCGGCTCTTGTTACATTTCCTTTTGTCTCCTCCATGAACAGCGGCTGCTCTTTCCAGTCCAAGACGCGGGTGATCCAGGAAAATGGCGGCAGAGCGGTTATCATCGCCGACAACGCATCGGACAATGACAGCGTCTATGTAGAAATGATCCAGGACAACGCCGAGGGGGCAACGTATATCCCAGCGCTGTTCTTACTCGGCAGAGACGGGTATGCATGGGGCACCACTGAGAGTCCTGGAGTTCTGTGTGTGCATCACCCATCCGCACTGAGGCAGCTATGTTGCAGTCGAGAGCCAACTAGTCATTAAGTGGTAGGCTAACTAGTTGACTGGGTTTATGGGAGGAGCCCCACACAGTTAACCCCCCCCCCCCCGTTCCACTACTCACCAGTCGGCATGTTGGTGTCATCCCACCCTCCTTGCCCTTTCATCTACTCTGAGTATGCCCCCTTATTTTGCATACTGACCATAGTGACCATGGCACACCCCAGGTCTATGGAGGCAGGTTCGTGATCTCTCTTTTCAGATTCGTATTCAGTGGGGGCTCTGACTACAAATGTATGTTATTCCTTCTCTAGATATTATGACATCATCATATATAGCCCTGTGACATCACAAGCATTTCAATAACTTAAAGGAGATGACAATCATGAAAAACATTCTGTTCTGATAATTAAATCCTGTACAGTAAATGTCGGGTACGGTTTACACCTAATTCAAATTAAACCCATAATAAAAGTTGTGGTGCATTGTTTTGAAGCACCACAGACAGGCCTCTTGGCCTGTCCCTACCTCGGGATTGACAATGGTCCCCCAAAACATTAGAGCATCATTGATTATAGCCCCCAAGACACATGAGCATCATTAACTAGGGCCCCAAGACATTTGCACATCATTTTGAGGCACCCCAGACATGCCTCATGAACTGCTCCTTACTAGAGATTGACTGTGTCCAAGATGTGTGAGCATAAATGACTATGGCCCCCCGAGACATGTATGCATCATTGACTATGGCCCCCCCTCCCCCGAGACATGTATGCATCATTGACTATGGCCCCCGAGATAGGCGAGCATCATTGACTATGGCCTTCTAGACCTGTGAGCATCATTGACTATGGCCCCCCGAGACATGTATGCATCATTGACTATGGCCCCCTAGACACGTGAGCATCATTTCGAGGCACCCCAGACATGCGTCCTAAACTGCCTCTTACTAGAGATTGACTGTGGCCCCCGAGACAGGTGAGCATCATTGACTATGGCCCCCGAGATAGGCGAGCATCATTGACTATGGCCCCCGAGATAGGCGAGCATCATTGACTATGGCCCCCGAGATAGGCGAGCATCATTGACTATGGCCCCCGAGATGGGCGAGCATCATTGACTATGGCCCCCGAGATGGGCGAGCATCATTGACTATGGCCCCCGAGATAGGTATAATTTTGAGGCACCACAAACACACCTCCTGGCCCAACCCTACCTAGCGATTGACAGCGACCACCAAGACACGAGCGTCATTTTGAGGAAGCACAAACACGCCAACCCAATGGTCCCTAACTAGAGATTGACTATGGCCCCCAAGATATTTGACCATCATTTTGAGGCACACAGACAGGCCTCCTGGCTTGTTCCTACCTATCGATTGACATTGGCTCCCAAGACAAGTGAGTGTAATTTAGAGGGGCCACAAACACCCCTCTTGACCTGCCCCTACCAAGAGCTTGACAGTGGCCCCCAGGACACATGAGCATTATTTAGGGGGCCAACAGACACCTCCTGACCTGCCCCTACCTAGAGACTGACAGCGGCTCCTGAGACCTATTGGTGAAGAAGAGCTGACCATTTATTTGCCCTTTCACCTCACATGCTCACCTATTGGCTGTGCGTCACTCTTATATGTATAACACGCCTTCAGGTTACCCCGGAGATCAGCGCTCACGTGACTTTTGTTTTTCTCCTCGTCAGGTACATGATTCAGCGCTCCTTAGAGCAGCACGGACTCCCGTGGGCCATCATCTCCATCCCGGTCAATGTTAGCAGCATCCCGACCTTCGAGCTCAAGCAGCCCCCGTGGACCTTCTGGTAGACAGAACCTGTCGCTCTCGGCTCTCATAGACAGTTCACGCGCCGGTGTTGTTCTACATCTGACCAGCAGGGGGCAGGCGGTGTCATTGATCTATGACTTGAAGTGGAACTCCAGTCAAATCCCTGTGACTGCATTGTAGTTTCCTGTGTCACCTGCCCGCCCATTGGACCGTGATGGAGCTGAGAGAGGGGCACTTCAACTATCAGTATTTCAGAATGTTTTTGATGATATTTTCGGGTGAATACTTTGGGCTGAGGGGCGTTTTTGTTTGTACATTTGTCTGAAGTTCCACTTTAAGGGTCTTGCTTTTGTACCTCTGATTTTTTTTCTTCCTCCCGGTATGTCAGGATGCAGCGCCGAGGTGCGCTCCATGATTATAGCGCCGAGGTGCGCTCCATGATTATAGCGCCGAGGTGCGCTCCATGATTATAGCGCCGAGGTGCGCTCCATGATTATAGCGCCGAGGTGCGCTCCATGATTATAGCGCCGAGGTGCGCTCCATGATTGTGGTCCTTTTAGAAGCTTTGTCCCAGGTCAGACCAGAGGGGAACTACAAGTTCTAGCAGGCCCTGTGCGCTCATGGACCGGTCTGCTGGGGGGTTGTAATGCCGCGTTTTACAATAGCAGGATCTATGCATTTTTTTATATGGTGTGTATGTTGGGTTTATTGGACTCTTCAGTCTTCTGTGCCCATTATGAGGGGCCCCCATCTCCCAGCTGAGTTCCCGGGTCTGTACACCTGCTGTGCCCATTATGAGGGGCTCCCACCATCCCTGTGCTGAGTTCCCGGGTCTGTGCCCATTATGAGGGGCTCCCACCATCCCTGAGCAGGAGTCCATCTGTGAATGCAGAAGGGTTTTCTTTGGCCCTGGTGTTGGGTGAGATTCAGATTCCAGCCTATTGGCCCTCCGCCTCCTGACACTGAGGGGGAGACATATTGGAGCACCTTTCCCTATAGGTAGAGTAGTTGATAGTCACATGATCAGCTCCTGTGTACTCAGATATGGGACGGCGCCCCCTGCAGGCAGTGTACAGCAGCACATCTCCTCTCCGGGAACCAGCAAAGTTTTATCTATTTGTTCTATTATTTGCACTTGGAAGTTTTTGATGTGTGTGTGTGTGTGTGTGTGTGTGTGTGTGTGTGTGTGTGTGTCTCTCCACTTATCCCTGCAGGAATTTTACAAGCCGGGCGATGATGTCACAGGGGGTAAGAAATGCTGGTTTTTGCTATAGGAACGCGGTTCCTGTACTTGCAGCTTTTGCAAAGGAACCAAACATCAGAAAATGTGCGTGTAGTGCAGAGGGGTTTTTTCATGATCATCCATCAATCCTCCTCCTGCCCCCTCCTCCTCCTGCCCCTCATCCATCCTCCTCCTCCCCATCATCATTCTCCTCCTCCCCATCATCATCATCCTCCTGCCCATCATCCTCCTCCTTGTCAGAAACATGTACAAGGAAAGTATAGGAGAGTCTGTGTGGTGGGGCTGCAGTTCTCAAACATTCCAGCGGGTGGAGCAGTTGTACAGCCGGTGGCTCAGTGACATGAGAATGGAATGCAGCGATTGGCTGACCCCGGGGAGAATGATGGCAGAGTGCAGAGCTCAGGTCTGTCTGGGGGGTCACCGGCTCATCTTACTGATCATTTACCTGTCACTGTTGTAAGTTTGGACTCTCAGCTGATCCAGTCACAGCCACTGACCCGACTCATCGAGCTGTCCTGGCGCTGGGGGAGGAGTGCCGCACTACACTGAGGGCATGCTAGAATGACTTGCAGGTCAGGGAGAGTCACTTTAGCATGCCGTACCCACCTCAGCTCTATTGCTTTACAGCACAGGACAGTCCCATCATCTTATTTATTTTTTTCTGTCATGTGACAGCCCGTCACATGATGGCTCCTAGCGCCCGTCACATGATGGCTCCTAGCGCCCGTCACATGATCGGTCGCAGCGCTAGCAGACAGTTGCTGACCGATCTTTGTCCGGTCTCATGTTTGCTGCCAGAATGTGAATAATAAAAAAAAAAAAATTAAAGATGCCGCGTTTATATTTCCTCCAATCGTTGTCTGTTCTGATTTTCTAACGTCACCGACCTCAAAGGAAAGCTTTTCAGCCTCCACTCCTCTCAGCCTCCACTCCCCACCCCCATCCATCAATGAGCCTTGATTGTCCAAGCATCACAGCACTCTGCCTCAGCACTCCTCTCAGGAGCACTCAGTCCTGATGGGAGGAGTTATGCAAATATCAAAAGAAAACTGAAGGGAAGGACGGAGGTCAGATAGAAGACTGAAGGGGAGGACGGAGGGCAGATAGAAGACTGAAGGGAGGGCGGAGGTCAGATAGAAGACTGAAGGGGAGGACGGAGGGCAGATAGAAGACTGAAGGGAGGGCGGAGGTCAGATAGAAGACTGAAGGGGAGGACGGAGGGCAGATAGAAGACTGAAGGGAGGGCGGAGGTCAGATAGAAGACTGAAGGGGAGGACGGAGGGCAGATAGAAGACTGAAGGGAGGGCGGAGGTCAGATAGAAGACTGAAGGGGAGGACGGAGGGCAGATAGAAGACTGAAGGGAGGGCGGAGGTCAGATAGAAGACTGAAGGGGAGGACGGAGGGCAGATAGAAGACTGAAGGGAGGGCGGAGGTCAGATAGAAGACTGAAGGGGAGGACGGAGGGCAGATAGAAGACTGAAGGGAGGGCGGAGGTCAGATAGAAGACTGAAGGGGAGGACGGAGGGCAGATAGAAGACTGAAGGGAGGGCGGAGGTCAGATAGAAGACTGAAGGGGAGGACGGAGGGCAGATAGAAGACTGAAGGGAGGGCGGAGGTCAGATAGAAGACTGAAGGGGAGGACGGAGGGCAGATAGAAGACTGAAGGGAGGGCGGAGGTCAGATAGAAGACTGAAGGGGAGGACGGAGGGCAGATAGAAGACTGAAGGGAGGGCGGAGGTCAGATAGAAGACTGAAGGGGAGGACGGAGGGCAGATAGAAGACTGAAGGGAGGGCGGAGGTCAGATAGAAGACTGAAGGGGAGGACGGAGGGCAGATAGAAGACTGAAGGGAGGGCGGAGGTCAGATAGAAGACTGAAGGGGAGGACGGAGGGCAGATAGAAGACTGAAGGGAGGGCGGAGGTCAGATAGAAGACTGAAGGGGAGGACGGAGGGCAGATAGAAGACTGAAGGGAGGGCGGAGGTCAGATAGAAGACTGAAGGGGAGGACGGAGGGCAGATAGAAGACTGAAGGGAGGGCGGAGGTCAGATAGAAGACTGAAGGGGAGGACGGAGGGCAGATAGAAGACTGAAGGGAGGGCGGAGGTCAGATAGAAGACTGAAGGGGAGGACGGAGGGCAGATAGAAGACTGAAGGGAGGGCGGAGGTCAGATAGAAGACTGAAGGGGAGGACGGAGGGCAGATAGAAGACTGAAGGGAGGGCGGAGGTCAGATAGAAGACTGAAGGGGAGGACGGAGGGCAGATAGAAGACTGAAGGGAGGGCGGAGGTCAGATAGAAGACTGAAGGGGAGGACGGAGGGCAGATAGAAGACTGAAGGGAGGGCGGAGGTCAGATAGAAGACTGAAGGGGAGGACGGAGGGCAGATAGAAGACTGAAGGGAGGGCGGAGGTCAGATAGAAGACTGAAGGGGAGGACGGAGGGCAGATAGAAGACTGAAGGGAGGGCGGAGGTCAGATAGAAGACTGAAGGGGAGGACGGAGGGCAGATAGAAGACTGAAGGGAGGGCGGAGGTCAGATAGAAGACTGAAGGGGAGGACGGAGGGCAGATAGAAGACTGAAGGGAGGGCGGAGGTCAGATAGAAGACTGAAGGGGAGGACGGAGGGCAGATAGAAGACTGAAGGGAGGGCGGAGGTCAGATAGAAGACTGAAGGGGAGGACGGAGGGCAGATAGAAGACTGAAGGGAGGGCGGAGGTCAGATAGAAGACTGAAGGGGAGGACGGAGGGCAGATAGAAGACTGAAGGGAGGGCGGAGGTCAGATAGAAGACTGAAGGGGAGGACGGAGGGCAGATAGAAGACTGAAGGGAGGGCGGAGGTCAGATAGAAGACTGAAGGGGAGGACGGAGGGCAGATAGAAGACTGAAGGGAGGGCGGAGGTCAGATAGAAGACTGAAGGGGAGGACGGAGGGCAGATAGAAGACTGAAGGGAGGGCGGAGGTCAGATAGAAGACTGAAGGGGAGGACGGAGGGCAGATAGAAGACTGAAGGGAGGGCGGAGGTCAGATAGAAGACTGAAGGGGAGGACGGAGGGCAGATAGAAGACTGAAGGGAGGGCGGAGGTCAGATAGAAGACTGAAGGGGAGGACGGAGGGCAGATAGAAGACTGAAGGGAGGGCGGAGGTCAGATAGAAGACTGAAGGGGAGGACGGAGGGCAGATAGAAGACTGAAGGGAGGGCGGAGGTCAGATAGAAGACTGAAGGGGAGGACGGAGGGCAGATAGAAGACTGAAGGGAGGGCGGAGGTCAGATAGAAGACTGAAGGGGAGGACGGAGGGCAGATAGAAGACTGAAGGGAGGGCGGAGGTCAGATAGAAGACTGAAGGGGAGGACGGAGGGCAGATAGAAGACTGAAGGGAGGGCGGAGGTCAGATAGAAGACTGAAGGGGAGGACGGAGGGCAGATAGAAGACTGAAGGGAGGGCGGAGGTCAGATAGAAGACTGAAGGGGAGGACGGAGGGCAGATAGAAGACTGAAGGGAGGGCGGAGGTCAGATAGAAGACTGAAGGGGAGGACGGAGGGCAGATAGAAGACTGAAGGGAGGGCGGAGGTCAGATAGAAGACTGAAGGGGAGGACGGAGGGCAGATAGAAGACTGAAGGGAGGGCGGAGGTCAGATAGAAGACTGAAGGGGAGGACGGAGGGCAGATAGAAGACTGAAGGGAGGGCGGAGGTCAGATAGAAGACTGAAGGGGAGGACGGAGGGCAGATAGAAGACTGAAGGGAGGGCGGAGGTCAGATAGAAGACTGAAGGGGAGGACGGAGGGCAGATAGAAGACTGAAGGGAGGGCGGAGGTCAGATAGAAGACTGAAGGGGAGGACGGAGGGCAGATAGAAGACTGAAGGGAGGGCGGAGGTCAGATAGAAGACTGAAGGGGAGGACGGAGGGCAGATAGAAGACTGAAGGGAGGGCGGAGGTCAGATAGAAGACTGAAGGGGAGGACGGAGGGCAGATAGAAGACTGAAGGGAGGGCGGAGGTCAGATAGAAGACTGAAGGGGAGGACGGAGGGCAGATAGAAGACTGAAGGGAGGGCGGAGGTCAGATAGAAGACTGAAGGGGAGGACGGAGGTCAGATAGAAGAATGAAAGTCTCAGGTTGGTCTTGTTCCCTCCCTTCTCACACATGGGCAGTTGGGATGTGTAGTTCTATAATTGGGGGTGTGGCTCTCCAGTCAGAATGTAACCAGTACAATTGTATAATATCACTCGGTAGCTGTGTGTATATGCTCCCGCTGATTGGACAGCTCTGTCTCTGACTCTCCAGGAGGCGGGATCTGACCTCTGCAGAGAGACCGCTGCTTCCCCCTCCCCCCACACAGAGGACAAGGATCTCCTGCTCTGCAGCACGCTGGCTGGGGGCGGGCTCATAACAAACAGAGAGACTTGGAAGACTTTGGATGCACCTGACATGTATTTAGGTAGTTTACACGGAAAGTTCAATGTGAAATCATACATGTGACATGAAACACGTGACATCATACATGTGACATCATACACGTGACATGTGACATGAAACACGTGACATGATGTGTAAAGCATAAGATGATTAGGGGATGCGTGTGGGAAGTGTAGACGGCCAGGGCTGACCTCTCCTCATGAAAATGCCTCTTGCCTGACCCCCACGGCTGGCCTGGAACCATCACACGGATCATCAGCGGTTCTGCCGTCACTGGCCGCATGCTTGTTGTGGGTCTCCTGAGGAGGTCGGTGACACGGGTCAGGATTTGGCCTCCTCCGCGTAGTTGGATATTTCTATTAAGTTGTGATCGGGGTCCCGGAAGTAGACGGACGTGATCTCCCCCATGGCTCCTGTGCGGGACACGGGCCCTTCCTCTAGGGGGACACCGCAGACCTGAGGGGAGAGAAGAACAAAGGGTCAGGGGAAGCAGAGCTACACGGATTGGTTGAGTTGGCGTCACATGTTACAATGTCCTTCAGAGATCGTGTGAAGGTCTCCATGGCCGGACACTGACTCAGGGACTTCCATTGTACCTCAGGATTTGGCATCCTCGGCACTCCAGCTGTGGTGGAACTACAAATCCCATCATGCCCCTGCATCTGAGAGTCACGCTTATGGCTGTCGCAGTCTTGCAGTGCCTCATGGGAGTTGTAGTTCCACAACAGCTGGGGTGCTGACCCACTTCTATCTTCACTGCCAAATATATTTCCTGCATATGATATCACAATCTCAGCAGCAGCCTGCTGTCAATGAGAAGGCGGAGTTTCCTAGCACACATGGTTGTCACGTGTCACATGACTCACACTCAAATAATTTCTAATACATTTCCTGCATATAATATCACAATCTCAGCAGGAGCCTGCTATCACTGAGGAGGCGGAGTTTCCTAGCACACATGGTTGTCACGTGTCACATGACTCACACTCAAATAATTTCTAATACATTTCCTGCATATAATATCACAATCTCAGCAGGAGCCTGCTATCACTGAGGAGGCGGAGTTTCCTAGCACACATGGTTGTCACGTGTCACATGACTCGCACTCCCACATAATTTCTAATACATTTCCTGCATATAATATCACAATCTCAGCAGGGGCCTGCTATCACTGAGGAGGCGGAGTTTCCTAGCACACATGGTTGTCACGTGTCACATGACTCGCACTCCCACATAATTTCGAATACATTTCCTGCCTATGCGGATCACAATCTCAGCAGGAGCCTGCTGTCTCTGAGAAGGCGGAGTTTCCTAGCACACATGGTTGTCACATGACTCGCACACCCACGTCTGCATGGCCTTCTGTGGGTGATACAAAGTATAACACGGAAGCCGCCTCCTCTTTTCGTTCTGTAGTGATCACATTTTGCGCACAGACTCTGATCTGGGAGTTCACCTCTAAAGTCCAACCAAACGAACCAGTTTAACCAGTTCAGCTCCCAGTCCCGGACACACCGCGTATGGACCGGAGCCATTGTGACATCTCCGCGGCGGGCCTGTTGATTTGGCAACAAGTGTAACCTAACAAAGTAACGCGTGTATCCTTTTTGGGGTGATAAAATGATATTGAATGCAACCCATAGACAAAACAAAAGTAACTAAAGATGAAAAAAAAAAAGGTGTCCCTGTAAATAAAACTTAGAGGCGGCGCCCCGAAATGACTGCTGATCTCTCTCTCCGATCATTGTG
>NW_017307730.1:57380-67772 GCF_000935625.1 Nanorana parkeri
TGGGGGGAGCCCCGCCGAGCCGCTCCCGGGCCGCGGCGGGGCGCACCGCACGGTACCAACGATTGATCGCTTGTACATTAACAGTCAGCGCCTGCTGCTAAAAAACAATACCAGGAACACGGCTGCTGCAGCATCCATGTTCTTGGTTTAACCACTTCTGCGGGCCGACGTCTATAGACGGACTGCGCCCCGGACGTGGTTAATACTGCGACAGAAAAATGAATGAACAAATAAAAAAATTTTTAAAAAAAGTTTCAATATTAATGGGGGTTAAACAATAAAAATACAAAAAAATGATAGTTATGGGGAGAAGGGGAAGAAGGAGCAAATTGGGGCTGATTAGGGTAAACTAAGGGTTAATAAGGTGTCCAATAGGAACGCTTTTTATTTGAACTCCCCTCCCCTTTCCCCCCCCCCAACATGTCAGGTTGCTGTAGCTGACATGATCTGCAGATGGAAGCTCCTCCCTTTGATCTGCAGATGGAAGCTCCTCCCTTTGATCTGCAGGTGGAAAGCTCCTCCCTTTGATCTGCAGATGGAAGCTCCTCCCTTTTGATCTGCAGGTGGAAGCTCCTCCCTTAGGGGGGCGCATTGAGGAACCTGGTCTCGGGGTCCGTCCCTGTTGGTGAACTGTAGTTCTACCTGGTAGGGGGTGTGTCTGACCTCTGCAGAGAGGCCGCTGCTTCCACACAGAGCGCAATGACCCTTCTCTGCAGCATGCTGGTGAACTACAATGACCAGAACTCTCTATATACAGTATATCCTATGTCCCGGGGGGGAGGGGTCACAGACCTGCAGGTGCTGTAGGACGTTGCTGAGCGGCGTCTCTGTGATCAGACAGAGGTCGGCCGATCCCGGTGATGGGCGATGGGCTTTGGGTTCGAATTCCTTCCCCACTTCATGGAGGTTGATCTTCTGAATGCCGAAACTCAGCGCCTTCCTGTCCCCCTGGAAACGACAACAGTAATATATTATGAGCTCCACTAGTGAGGTCCCCAGGAATCCACAGACCAAACGCACACGCCATCAAAGTGGACCTGTGGACAGAGTCGGGGTCGTCCCGGTGAACAGAATGTGAAAATGAGTTGTCACTGGAGCAGGAAAGAGGGGAAATGTTCTAATGGGGACACCCGTCCCGAGTGACAACCAACAGGCACACACAAAAGGTGGGCGGAGACAGAACAAGGGACAATGGCGAAGGGTGGAGGGATCTCGCTGCCAGAGATTTATGCTCCAATCAGACAGATGCGTCACGGTAGAACGCACTGCCGCCGTCAGCATCTCGCCCAGCTCACTTACGTCACTGGTTGCCAGGAGCTGGGCGGGATGCCAGACAGAACATCAAAGGTTGCTGAGAGCTCTTAGCAACCCGGGACGCTGTGGCCGCCGTCTGCCACCCCTCTCCAACACCTGGCTGTCCCTCAATGAGATGCCGCCTGAAGGAACCATCATTGCCTCATATATTGTCCCTGTTTATTGGTATCAAATAGGGGTCTGACAAGCCCCCAAGTGACAG
Source organism: Nanorana parkeri (assembly GCF_000935625.1). Taxonomy (NCBI): domain Eukaryota; kingdom Metazoa; phylum Chordata; class Amphibia; order Anura; family Dicroglossidae; genus Nanorana; species Nanorana parkeri. Next base: position 58,897 of record NW_017307730.1, read on the forward strand.
GTTCTCTTTAAGGATATCTCAGAGGTCTATTAGACCCTCAATGTCTCCCCTGCACACTGAATCCGTGCTTGATCAGCTTCATCCTGGCCGGGGGAATGACGGCGCTGGAAGTGACGATACGCTTGTTGCTTTTCGGCTTCATTCACTGATCACCCTCAGCTCTCCTCGCCATGGACGTCCTGGGCACCTAGGAGGGGCAGCGGACCCCCCAGATACATGGTGAGGGGGGGTCAGGCGGGGATGAGGGAGTCAATTGGCACCTTCCCCAGGCGTAGAAGTGATTGAGCAGCTATATAGCCGTCCCAATCACTTCTAACAGAAGGCCGACAGCCTGCAGATGGAATGTAAACAAACTCCCGGCTGCTATAGCAACCAGGAATCTGTTTACAGGCCTCTGCTGCCACTGACGCATGCCTTCCCTATAGACTAACTGTAAGTAAATCCAGCAAGGGTTAAATACTCGATGAGTCTGGGTGGTGTAGAGTAAAGGAATACTCACCCTTTACACCCTAATACTCACCGGCCCCAGACAGCCAGTGCTGCTGGAAATATGGACGGGTCCTCGAAGTCCCTTGTGCCTAATGATGTCATAATGAGGCGGCCGCACAGCCAGGAAGGAGGAGCTGCTCCCCCTAGACCTAATGAGCATTTAACCCTTATTGTCTGAGGGGGGGCACACAATAAATAATGACCAGGGTTCAGCTTTATCTCAATGTTTAAGAGGCACTAGACCAGGGGTGGGCGACTCCGGCCCTACAGCTGTTGTGGAACTACAAGTCCCATAAGGCATTGCAAGACTCTGACAGCCCCAGACATGACTCCCAGAGGCAAAGGCATGAAGGGATTTGTAGTCAAAGCACAGCCTGAGGGCCAGAGTTGCCCACCCCTGGTCTAATCCCACCAATTTAATGTCTCCAAAAAGTAAGGCTGTCAGCGCGCCTATATCAGCTCTCAACCGAACTTGCAAGCCCTCAAATGGCTGGTGTCATAGCTGATCACATGTGCACCACCATGGCAACTGCAATCCAAATGGAGGCAAAGATGGCACCTTTCTTGGCTGTACAGAATAAGCGGTTGTAGTTCTGCCTTGAAAGGACCACTTGAAGGCCCAAATGAAAGCAGAACGACAATCTCCTATCCCTTACAGCCATGAAAGGTGCCATCTTGGCCTCTGTTTGTATTGTAGTTGTCATGTGATCGGCTATGACACCAGCCATCTGAGGGCTTGTAAGTTTGGTTGAGAGATAAAGTAAGCATACTGCCAACCTTGATAGTTGCCATGGTGCTGCACGTGTGATCAGGTATGACAGCAGTCATTTGCGGACTTGAAAGTTTGGTGGAGAGATAACATAAGCATACTGCCAACCTTGATAGCTGCCATGGTGCTGCACATGTGATTGGCTATGACACCAGCCATTTGACGGCTTGAAAGTTTGGTTGAGAGGTAAAATAAGCACACTGCCAACCTTGATAGCTGCACATGTGATTGGCTATGACACCGGCCATCCGAGGGCTGGAATGTTTGGTTGAGAGGTAAAATAAGCACACCTAACCTTGATAGCTGACACTCCTTGAAAGTAATAGTTTTGGGAGACATTTCATTGGTGGGTAACGTTGTTCTTTAAACTGAAGAAGTGTGAATGGTCCCTTAAAGTGAACCTGTACTATAACAAAAGCCCCCCCAACCCTGGCTCCTCCCACACACTGTACAGTGCCCACCCTTACCGCCACCGCTAACACCTTCTGTTCCAATTGTATCCAGTATAAGATCAGGGGTAGGCAACCGCGGCACTCCGGTTGTGGTGAACTACAAATCCCATCATGCATCTGCCTCTGGCAGTCATGCCTGTACCTGTCAGAGTCTTGCAGAGCCTCATGGGACTTGTAGTTCCACAACAGCTGGAGGGCCAAGGTTGCTGGCCCTGCCATAGGGGATTGTGCGGGTAATTCGTTGTGAATGCCAGAAGGGACGTTTCCAGGGACAATGGTGACAGTGCTTTCCCAGTGTATCGAATAATATGGTGGGTGAAGCCCGAGGACAGACATGACGTTACCTTGAAGGTGACCACCTCCATGCCCAGCACCCGGGTGTAGAAGTTGGCCGTCTTCTCGATGCTCTTGACGGTCAGAACCAGATGATCCAAATGCTTTATACAGAACGGAGCCTGAGAGGAGAACCGGACCAGATGAGGGGAGACCTGCAATGAGATACAACAGGTCAGGTGATCAGCATTACCTGGGTTCTGTGTGTCAGGTGATCAGCATTATCTGGGTTCTGCGTGTCAGGTGATCGGGATTACCCGGGCTGTGTGTCAGGTGATCGGGATTACCCGGGCTCTGTGTGTCATGTGATCAGGATTCCCCAGGCTCTGTGTGTCAGGTGATCAGGATTACCCGGGCTCTGTGTCAGGTGACCGGGATTACCCGGGCTCTTTGTCAGGTGACCGGGATTACCCGAGCTCTGTGTGTCATGTGATCGGGATTACCCGGGCTCTGTGTGTCATGTGATCGGGATTACCCGGGCTCTGTGTGTCATGTGATCGGGATCCCACAGGCTCTGTGTGTCAGGTGATCGGGATTACCCGGGATCTGTGTGTCAGGTGATCGGTATTACCCGGGATCTGTGTGTCAGGTGATCGGGATTACCCGGGCTCTGTGTCATGTGACCAGGATTACCCGAGCTCTGTGTGTCAGGTGACCGGGATTACCCGGGTTCTACGTGTCAGGTGATCCAGATTACGTGGGTTCTGTTCTGTGTGTCAGGTGATCCGGATTACCCGGGTTCTACATGTCAGGTGATCAGGATTACCTGGGTCCTCAGCAGCCGGCAGAGGGACAGCATGGTGCAGGTCGGGCAGTAGGAAGTGCAATGATCCTCAGGCTGTATTTCCCCGGCTGTATTTTCTCAGTGTAACTTCCTGGTGTCGGGTGGAGGGGAGGAGGAGGCCTGAGGTCCCTCCCTGAGTCTGGATCAACTTCTCCTCATTACTAATACAATGCTTGTCTGCACACGAGGAGAGAGCAACGTGATCCCAGGACAACATGCCGAACATAAAGAAATCTGAAATGCTGCAGAAAATTCCCCCACTGATTGTACTGCTGAGATATAAGAGGCTGAGCTGTTAACGTATAGATCCGGTGCTGACTGTACTGCTGAGATATGAGAGGCTGAGCTGTTAACGTATAGATCCGGTGCTGACTGTACTGCTGAGATATGAGAGGCTGAGATATGAGAGGCTGAGCTGTGTATGTATCCCCCCCCCCTTCCCCCGGTGCTGACTGTACTGCTGAGCCTGGTGCAAATGAACCCCAGTCTTAGTTGTTGTCAGTCAGCTGACCTCTCCTGGAAATGCTGGTTGCCTGGCTCTCATGCTGATATATACACGAGTCGCTTCCACTTTGTTATAATCCCAGTAACAGGGAACCGCTGAATATTTAGTAGCCAGGAAATGTCACAGAACACCTGAAACCAATGATTTGGAGGGGGAGGGGCCCAATACTTTTGGCAATATAGTGTATATACCCGTACGCCCTCAGCTTCCTCCAGCCTGTCGCAGCTTTGCGGTAGTCCAGTAACTTCCAGGCAGAGACATGCGTCCAATCTGTACGGCCATCTCCAGACGTGTCCATGGGGACTTACAGCCAAGACCAGCAACTATGTTGCCCCCTGTGAGGAAGCTGAAGCTTGGCCGTCATTGGACCTTCCACTAGGACGCTGCTCCCCAGCACACCTCAGATTCCACCAAGGCTTGGTTGTAGAAGAAGTCCTGGAAGATTCTACAGGGGCCGTCACAGTCACCTGACATGAACCCCATAGAAAATCTCTGGTGGGATTTGAAGAAGGAGGTTGCAGCTCACCAAGCCAAGAATGTTATTGTTCTGGAGGCCAATGCTCTTGAGGAACGCTCCCAGAAGGTAGTCTTTTTTTTTTCGCGGTGCGGTCTATTATTTTCAACAAGGGACACTCTGTACCCTGTATGTGTGTGTGTGTTCAGGGACGGATATTTTGGGGCTTCCATATTGCAAAGAGTCCCCCATGCAGATCCCCAAATACCCTTTTGGGGAACAGGATGTGTGGATGAGTCCTTTAACCTCTCAGCATAGGGACAAGGCTTGGCCACCCGCCCTCTGCAGGGTTTCCTTCCACTGCTGAAAGGATGCGGCCTGGTGTGGTTCAGGAGTGAACTTTCCTGCCAAGCCAGGCACCCAGCTTTTATTTTTTTGTAACTCATTTATTTTATTATATAATTATTTAATAACTATTTCATAATAATATTCATTCATGAGAAAAAGAAACCGATAGCTTACTCCACACTGCTGCCTGCCTTTTGCGGCCCAGTCATAAAATGCAGGTCATGGTGTGGAGCCTGTGGCGTGGTACACATTGAAGTTCAGCTTCTTGTCCCAGCTTTTGTTTTCTTTATTGTCTTTAACTCATTAATTTTACAAGTGCTCTTCCGGCTTATTACCCCCGAATCTACAGAAGTAAGATTTAAAAATAAAGTGCAAAAAAAATAAAAAGAATTAAATTAAATAATAATGTTTCCCTTTATTTATATAGAACACGAGCTGCTCATATACAGTATTATAGGCTGACATTTTTTTATTGAGGAACATATTATTATTACACTATAACGGTGAAAGGCTCCGTACACACTGATGGCCAATATCCGATAACCAAGATGGCTGCCACCATTCCCGTATCGCATTACAAACTGAAGGAACCTTTTTATTATTATTATTATTATTATTACTATTCAGACACATCGATAGAACTCTTTGCACTCGGCTGATCCCTTTGCTGCGTATTTCTGGAAAACCCCTAAAAAAAGAAATGAAGATTCCCTTGAAGCGCACCGCCGCTATACCGGTCGCCATTCCCATCGGGGGAGGGGAGGCAGATGACGGAACGTCCTCAGAGACCAGGACAGATGTCTGATTATAATTCTCCGTCTGACTTGTTTTTTTTATTTCAGGCGCGTAGCAAATTCATGTTTTGTTTTAGTGAAAGAGTTCGGAATATGCAATTATCTTGTTGTGGCAGCTGAGGCCGCCGAGTGTCTGGGGGGGGCCCCGTGCTGGAGCGCTCAGAATAAACTGTATGTCAGAGTTGTCTGTGGACTCCGGTGTATTGCGGGCCGACCAAAATTATTCCACACGCGTCACTCTGAATATTACATCATCCTTTTATCTGTTACACTTCTATTGTTTTATCCTTTAAACTTCCATCACGCTTTAAATCTTTTAAATTTCATTATTTTATCTTTTAAACAATTATTACTAGTTAAATATTTCATTTTTCCTTTATTCATCTATTAAACTTGTATCATGTTTATATCTTATTTTATATGTTTTAAACTTTTATCTTTTTAATTTTTTTTTATAGTTTTTTTTTTCTTCTTTTAAACGTCTATTACTTTTTAAAAACCAAAATTATTCCACACGCGTCACTCTGAATATTACATCATCCTTTTATCTGTTACACTTCTATTGTTTTATCCTTTAAACTTCCATCACGCTTTAAATCTTTTAAATTTCATTATTTTATCTTTTAAACAATTATTACTAGTTAAATATTTCATTTTTCCTTTATTCATCTATTAAACTTGTATCATGTTTATATCTTATTTTATATGTTTTAAACTTTTATCTTTTTAATTTTTTTTTATAGTTTTTTTTTTCTTCTTTTAAACGTCTATTACTTTTTAAACTTCATTATTTTGCTTATCTTTTAAACAATTACTACTTTTTAAAACTCTATTAAACATAGAGTTAATCTGTTAAACATGTATGATTTTTATATCTTATTTTTTAGCTTTTAAAACGTTTTTGTTTTTTTTTAAATGTCAGTTTTTTTTGTTTTTTTTTTACTTCCACTCATTTTTATCTTTTAAACTTTAAAACTTCATGATTTTGTTTATCTTTTAAACGATTACTATATAAATATTCTAAAGTTTCATTAGTCATCTGTTAAACTTGTATTAAGTTTGTATCTTTTTTTTTATACTTTTATTTCTTTATCTTTTAAACTTTTTGTTAAATGTCAATTGTTTTTCAACTTCCACTCATTTTTATCTTTCAACTTTTATTATTTTTTACATCTTTTAAACTTTCATTGTTTTACATTTTCAACACTTACTATTCACGTCTTTAAAATTCCATATATTTTTTTAAAGCTTATATTGTTAAGTCCTTTATCTTTTAAAACTTTTATCTTTTAAATGTCATTTTTGTGGATTTCCGCTTATTTTTTAGCTTTTAAACTTCTATATCTTTTTAAAATATTTTCTTTCTTTCATTATTTTGCTTTTTAAACAATTATTACTATTTAAATATTTTAAACATCCATTATTTTTATCTAATAAACTTGCATTATTTTTTTTACAAATTTTAAACTTCTATTATTTTTTATCTTCTAAAACTTTTGTTTAACTTTCATTAATTTTAATTTTTGTTAAACTTCCATTTATTTGTTAAATAAAATGACAAAAAAAAAAAATAAAAAAAAAAAAATGTAGAGTGCTTTTTATATAATTACCCCGACAGCCATCTAAGGCTACATTTATACTGTGCCCAAATCTCCCATTTAGATGCGGCCGCTGTCACCCAATCAAGTTAACAACCTGGGCATGCCACTTACAGACGCAGCTGCTGTCCCCTGTTCACAATAATGACAGGCTGCTTACAGATGCGGCCGCTGTCACCTGTTCACATTGATGACAGGCTGCTGCTTACAGATGCGGCCGCTGTCACCTGTTCACATTAATGACGCAGGCTGCTGCTTACAGATGTGGCCGCTGTCACCTGTTCACATTAATGACACAGGCTGCTGCTTACAGATGCGGCCGCTGTCACTTGTTCACATTAAACTTGTATGGGTGACAGCGGCCGCATCTAAATGCTACTGCAGGAATCCAAAACTGCATAGTGTGAATGAGGCCTGGAGCTCACCACACACATCACCATCGGACTGCACGCTCTCCTCTTGCTCCACCAATAACCTGTTGCATGCCTCGGCATTGGCGGCCTCCTTTGGTGTCCGGGGGGCGGGTCCGATTGCACCTCACCTTTGTAAGAGAGTCTGCCATTGCTGGACTCTCCTGGAACTGCAAATGGCCCTCCCGCCTGTCTCTGACTTCACCGACCTGAAACAAGCAAGCCAGAAGGAACAGTGAGAACTCCTCCATACTGAACTCAGGTCACAGATAGAAGGTATGGAAGCCTGGGGGGGTCAGTGTGGTAGCCAGGCAGGTAGCCTTGCCAGAAGCCAATGACCCGATCCGTGTTCCTCTCACCAGAGCGTCGCTTCGGTTCCTCAAGCATGCAGAGACAGCGACACCTTGACAATCCGCGCCATCAGTTTCATTCACGCTCCTCCTCTCCCCGAAATGTCCAACTCCATCGGCAGTCACCGACGTCCAAATATTGACTTTTGTCATAAGTCAGCGACTAAGTCCTCGTCTGCATCTCCAGGCTCCCCTCTGTCCTGCAGTCACAGGAAGGGGGTCTTTGATTTGGTGGCTGGCTTCACCTTCTCTATGGTGTGTGAAAGGCAAGATGGCCAAGTGGAAGAATAGCCGGGACTCTGGGGAGGAACCGAGGTTTTTGTCCACGTTGTGTACAATCTGTATAGTTCCTACACTGATCAGCCATAAGATTATGACCACCTGTCTGATATTGAGTAGGTCCTCCTCCTCCTGACCTGTCAAGGCATGGACTCCACTAGACCTCTGAAGGTGTTCTGTGGTGTCTGGCACCAAGCCGCCAGTAGCAGATCTTTTAATTCCTGTAAGTTGTGAGGTGATCGGCCTCCTTGGGTCGGACTTGTTGTGTTCCTCAAACCATTCTTCAACCATTTTTTAGGTCGGTGTTCCGTGTCAAAGTGACACCCACGTGAATGGCAGGACCCGAGGTTTCCCAGCAGAACATTGCCCAAAGCATCTCACTGCATCCGCCGGCTTGTCTTCTTCCCATAGTACATCCTGGTGCCATCTCTTCCCCAGGTAAGTGACACACACGCATCTGGCCATCCACATGATGTAAAAGAAAACGTGATTCATCAGACCGGGCCACCTTCTTCCATTGCTGTAGTGCAGTTCTGATGCTCACTTGCCCATTGTAGGAACTTTTGGCGGTTGGCACGGGTCAGCATGGACAGCTCTGCAGCCCCATACGCAACAAACTATCAGCAATCTGAGCTACAGTAGATATTCTATTGGATAAGACTACACGGGCTGGCCCTCGCTCCTCACATGCATCAATCAGCCTTGGCTGCCCATGACTATCACCGGTTTTCTATCCTTGGACCATGTTGGGTAAGTCCGGACCACTTTGGGTGGTTCCTCATCACTGCCACCTTCTTCCATTTCCCCGTGGTCCACTTCTGATCATGTGTCTATTGTAGGTGTATATGCAGCTGGTTCTGTAGGCACCAACAAAAGACAAGATTTTTTTTTTTTAAGAAAGTGCTTTTAAAGTTTTTTTAAAGCTATTTAAGGTTTTTCCATACTGTCCACACCTGTTGTGCACTCGCCACTCCCATTGTTTTTATCTAACAAAAGACAAGAGAAGCTTTATGGAAACCTTGTGCTACCATTGCTGATCCGCAGACAATGGACAAGCGTGCAGCCAATGTAATAACAGCTCCTGATCAGAATGCGGTTCACAACATACGGCTATAAAAACAGAACCCAAAACATGGAAAAAAAATGGAGCTGGAGTCAGTCTCACAAATGTTTTTATTGCTTGCGTAGTCCCGAAAATCATGCATACAAATCCAACAGGGCCTAGCATCACAGTGCAACCTCCAGTCCTACAAACAGGCAATAGTGGGGCTAATATAAAGTGTGTGCTCTAGCAGGAGCGATGGGGGGGGG
>NW_017307730.1:67803-71922 GCF_000935625.1 Nanorana parkeri
GGGGGGGGGGGGAAATGTGTATGCAGAGACAATGGAACACTGCTTGTAGAGTACACGAAGAGTGTATACTCCAGGCAGACCAGCAGGACTGAGAGCGTAAGAAGTCTTAGGATTGGTATCTTGTACAGAAGTGGTGGCTTTGTGGTTTCCCAAATGGGTTAGCCCAATCCCAGAGTCCACCAGCATTGTGCAGAGCCCCAAATATTCATAAATCAGCACCATCCACCCCGGGAACAGATTTGCTTCTGCCAGGAAGTGAACCAGAGAACATGTCTGCTGCTGGAGCCCTTTCCAGATCTCACCCATGCTCCCAATTGGGGAACATTTGCTCCCAATCTCCTTCATTTGGGAACTCTGGTCAGGGAACCCACCAAATTAAAACATCAGACAGCGTCAGAAGGAATGGTGGGAGCGGCCTTCATAACGTAATGTAGTAGTACGGATGCAAAGAGCCCATGCTGCAGAAAATGGAAGTAGCGGCTCCAGGAATTAAATACCCCAGGAACATAAGGGAGGAGGGTTCAAAAGCAGGAGGAAACACCCAAAAATGTCCAGCCCAACAAAATAATGGAGCCAGCGCTCCTGCTTGGCAGAGCTGTTTCTGGGTTCAAACCCACCAAGAACATATCTGCATGGAGTTTTAAAGGTTTTCCCTGCAGTTGCATTGATTGCCTCCAAGTGCTTTCATCTCCTGCCCCAATCTGAAATAAAAATGTAGCACCTATATGGGCTCTGCCCCTTCACTGCCAACAATCCCCCCCTTGTACTCCCCCAGTGCTCTCTGTAATCCTGGGTACTTCCAAGTATTTTGAGCATGTTTCTGGCTTGGTATTGATGTTTCCTGGCTCTGTGTCTTGTAGGCACCATGGGTCAGCTTCACCTCCTGACTCCCATAGGACAACCCCGGTCTAGGCCAATATAAGGAACCCACCCTGCTCAGATCTTCTCCTTTTGTCCTCGCTCCAGATTTCCCTTGTTGCGTGTCCCCTTGCCTGACAGGGTTCATTCTCTCTTTGGCAAAGGATTCCATATTCGGGTGCTCCTGGTACCAGAGCTTCCTTCCTTGTACAACGTGACATACAGAGCAGCTCCTCTAGTTGCATGCACGTAGGGTTGCCACCTGTCCCCGGATTCACCTGGGTTTTGAGTCCTGTATGTGCATTGTCTGAGTTTCAGCCGCACCGAAACCCAGAAGCAGCACATACAGGACTCAAACTCTGGACTATGCAGGGGAATCCGGGGACAGGTGGAGACCCTACGTGCATGCTACTAGAGGAGCCGCTATGTGTCATCTTGGGCTTTGCTTCCCATCTCATTGCTCCCTCCATAGTGGATTGGCTAGTTAAGTCCCGTGGTGCTGACATGACGCAGAGCCGGGAAAATTGTTTTTCATATACTTGCTTTAATTTTCCTTTTCTGGTTCTGCCTCATAAACCCCGCCTCTTCCATCACAAGCGTAACCATGGATCATCTGTGTAGGGTGGGTTCCTTCAACTTATTAGTCTCAACAGGGGTGGAGGGGTACAGCTGACTTGAGGCATAGCCAGGAATGGAAATGTATGCATTCAATGGAGATATGCTCCAACCCAGATGGACCAGAACCTTACAAGGGGCTTTCACTTTGGGCTCCTATGGGGAGGAGAGAAGGGACATGAGGAAAGGGAAGTATCAGTAGTGATGGGGGACGTGCAATCAGTCTCTGAATGGGCAAAGTACAGGTTTGCTTGAGTTGCTTTGGTACATGAGGTTTCCATAGTGACCGGACCCATCTGTAAACTGCCCCGGGGCTGGGACCGATGGAAATGGTTCTACAAGTTCTATGAAGCACTTCTGCATTGGTCAAAACGACATAAATTCATTTGATAAAACTATCCTGAGGATCATGCTGCATGCCTGTTTGCACTGCGGTTTCCCGCTGGCAACCACACTCACAAGGGGTGCTCCGTCGCCACTTAGGAGTCACCACACTGCACACCAGGGGGGCCACCGTCTGTAGCCACTCACGTCAGGAGGATGGTTTCCCTCCCTGAGCGACGGAGGGGAACCTTGGCCAACTCGGATGGGGGTCCGATAGGGAAAAAGACCCTGTATGCGCCGCAGCAGGCTATGCCCGGAGTGGTCCCAACACATGCAGGGTCAGGCTCTGCCCTAAGGCAATCAAATAATGACCCCAAAAATAACAAACATTACGATGTCCCTGTGTAGCCGGAGGAAACACACAAAAAAAATGAATTGGGATAGAAGGAGGAGTCTATTTAATGTGGTTGATGTGTTTCCTGTTGCAGGCAGGCGGAGCCTTCTCTCATTGGCTGTCCTGGAAGATGACTGGGGAAAAACAGGTCAAAGGGCTTGGACAATGGGGAAGATGGGCCGATTTATGGACCTTAGCACAAACCTTGAGCTGGTGCCTATTTAGAGCCTCAAAACAACAAGTGAGATCATTAGCGATGGCCCATGGCTCCAGTTTCCATTAACCCTAGCAGTCAGAGTTTCACACAATAAAAGACCACAGCAGACATGTCAAGCGTGATTTCTATGGAAGTTCATGAGGAGTCAGAAGACCCAGAAGAGTTCCTTTGTTCTATAGATATAGTAGAAGGTTCGCCATTGGCTCAAAGCGTCCAAAATAGAACTTTGAGGTCCGTGTTTCTAACATAGAAAGGAGGAGAACTCCAGCATGAAGGGATTGCAGCTAACATGGCCTCTGGATATGGTTTGATACACCACCCTAACGGGATCGGGTCAAGATTTATTTTTCCATAGATAAAAAAAATGTAAAATCTCATCCCACCCAGAAGACACCACTGCCCAGGCAACCATCAACCTTGAAGAACTAAAGACAAGATTTCTAAGAAGACTCATGCGACATAACGTAGTGTGGTGATTAGTCTATTGAACAAAGCTGGCATGTCATACACCCCTTGTCATGAATGGTCATCTGTTGGTCAGGGACATACAAGCATCCGCCATGGCAACAGCATTAAAAGAGCCAAGTCCACCCAAAATCATAAAGTGGACTTCCAGCCAAGACTAGGATGAGGATAGGTGGGAATCTCTTCAAGGTTTTCATCTCATGTCCCCATGAGGGAGATTATCCCTCACTTCCTGCCCGATGAGAACAGTCAAAGGTCGGAATTGTCACTCACCTAGGAGAGATTTCTGTATCAGTTGGGAAATATCCCCGTTGATATTACAATCTACAAGCCCCGGCTCCAACAGGCCAAGGTCCTACAGAGGTTCTACCTTTTTGACAGCCCCCCGTGGAAAACAAAGGGCGGTCAAAAGTTAAAACCTCTGTAGGGTCTTGACATGCTCTTTGCCTGTTGGAGGCGGGGCTTATAGAAAGTAGTATCTCTAACAATAGTTGGAGCTCCATTTCAAGTTTTAGGTGGAAGCTGGTAGGCTGTGGACCCAGCTGGCTCCTTCTCACTCAGGGTCCTTGGTACCTAGATCTACCCACCAGCAAGTTCCTGCTCCTCCTCACCTATAGGGTATGACATTCTTCATAATATGAAATCAGTAAATCCGGCAGCGATGGCGGAAAGCCCTCAATGGCCACAGCAGATGGAAAATATCAAATGTAAGCAAAAAGGACTGAGGAAACTGCGGGAGGTCCGGCCGACTGCCAGGGTGGGCCCACACGGGCTTTTCTAGTAGTGTGACCCCCAGAGTGATTTGCAGCACAAGGTCTATGAGCACACACGAATACATGTTTGGCACCAACAAATGTATAGCCCATAAAAACACATTAACCCCATGAGAAGATGGCTGACCCTAATGAGAACCACGAAGGCCCAGTTACCCCGCAGCTGCCCACCTTTCCAATAAAAAAACAGAAAAAAAATGCTCAGTGAAAGCAATAAAGTCTTAAAAATAAAATCTCACGCCTGGTTTCAGGTTGTTTTTGTATGCAGCGGTGAGGTCACTGGGCAGCTGGTCCCTAGGAAAGCAGAGAATCCCAGGACCCCGCAGGAAGGCCCAGTGACCTCATCCTGGGCTAGAGGAGCACAGAAGAAGCTGACATGCAAGAAGAAGAAGTTTTTGGTTTTCCAAGGGGTGGAGCTGCAACACCCCCCCCCCCCCCTTTCAAAAAAAAACAAAACCATGTTTTTTTGAGGG
>NW_017307730.1:72281-74581 GCF_000935625.1 Nanorana parkeri
GGGGGGGGCCGCAACCCCCCCCCCCCCCCTTTAAAAGATACATCAAAAGCTGATGTTTCGGAGGGGTGCATGGTCATGGTGACAGACTTTGAACTGCCCATTAGGTCGATCGCAAAGCGAACACTGGCAGATTGCGATCAGCTCACTAACCTGAGCTCCCTCCCGCGGTGCTAGTGCGGTTCAATGTGTCAGACGACGCAGACGGGAAGGGGCGGGACACCTTCTCCCCGTGTGCAACGTCGGCCACACGAGCACCGCGGGAGGACAGGACGCCGGCTCAAGAGAGGAGAACTGGGAAGCTGCTGCAGTGGAGGTAAGAAAAGACAGACAGGAGAGATAGCAGAAGAGAAACAGGGGCGAGAGCGAGGAGAGACAGCCAAGAGAGAGGGCCGGTTCACACCACGAAGTCTGCGTTCCAGAGTGTTCGGCCTCTGGAGCGCAAGCCGGCTGGCTCTCTGCGTTCAGGGGTGGGGTGTTGGTGCATTGAAGTCAATGGCACCGCAGCCACGTCCACCACCCGCAGTACCATCGCCCGCACCCGGAACGCAGGCACATTAGTGCCTGCGTTCCAGTGCGATCTGCAAAAATAGTGCTTGCAGCATTTTTGCAGATTGCACTGGACCGGAGCGCATGCACTAAGGTGCCTGTGTTCCGGTTGAGGGCGATCGTGCTGCAAATGGGGGGCGTGGCTGCCGTGCTGTTGACTTCAACTCCCCCCTCCCTGAACGCAGGTGTTTTTTCATTGGTAGATCTCATCGAGTTCGTCATTTGAATAGTAGATCTCCAGACAAAAAATTGTGGCCGCCCCTGTTCCAATACATCAGCAGGAGACTGAAATCTATATAGAGAGGGGGAGGGGGGCTAATGTATAGAGAGGGTGGCAATATATATAGAGGGGGCAATGTGGCATGACTCCCAGAGGCAGAAGCATGATGGGATTTGTAGTTTCAGCACAGCTGGAGAGCCAAGATTGCCTACCCCTGCTGTAGTCCATCACGGGAGCGAGCTCGGGACGGCATCTACTTTCCAACCCAAAGCTTTTGGGCCGAACAGAAAAAACCCAAAAACCAACAGATTCCTCTACCCATGTGAAACAGCGTGACGGAGGACCCCTCTGCTGTGACCCCACCTCCACCATTTGGCCCCAGCCAAGCCATGTTTGGTTTTGCCAGATTGAACGGTCACAGAGATTGGCAGGGTGAATGGCTCTGTGAACGGTGTTGGGCTCTTAGGTGATGACCGGGAAGCCGAATCATAAGTGTCGGAAGGATCTGGGTGCCAGTGCAGGCTCAACCTTTGCGCCCGTGCCCAAAACAAGCAAGCCAATTTTCAGCAGCCAACAAGCTCTGTCCCGCCCGGAATTGGTCCCGCCAGTCCGTACAGGGAAAAGCTGCAGCTTGCAAAGGGGAACACTGCAAAGTTCATCTCCTAGAGGACCATTCGGCATCACTCCCATGCACACAGGTTACAGATCTGTAATAGGACCGCAGCCGATCATTGCTAAAAACGAGGGGCGCCAAGCGCGATCGCCGTCACTGACCCGTGTCATGCATGGGCTGTATATAAATAACGTGATATGGAAATTGCAGATCCTATAAAATCATCACCACATAATATGAAGAAAAATGTAAACATTTATGTGGAGGGTCCACAAAGCTCGCGGCCCTCCCATACCGTGGTCAGGCCGCTCCCCCGCCCCCCCTGAATTTGAGGAAGAGGTATAAAAAGGAACGTTGCAAGAACAGCGCTTGTAATGGTTTGTTTTTTTCCCGTGGCAAAGGCATAGCCAATCAAAGTGCTCGGTTATGGGCATCTCGGGGTTGCTCGCACAGGAAGTGAGGGATGGTAGGGATCTCCGGATCCTTGCGCTGCAGCAGTGGCAGATGGAAGGGCCTGACGTTGCAGCTAATCAGACATCCGTCATCTCATCTTCCAGCTCGGCGTCGTCCGTCTCTTCCAGTTCGGCGTCCTCGTCTTCCTCCTCCGATGTGACGTCTGCGTCCTCCGACTGAGACAGGCACTTCGCACAGGCGCAGATGAACAGGTAGTTCTCCCTGGAGAAAGGAGGGGCCAATATCACCATGTTATATACAACACTGAACCATTCCCACCAGTCTCTGTACAGAGGAGCTTACACTCTAATGTCCCCCCCCACAGTCACATCAGTCTCTGTACAGAGGAGCTTACACTCTAATGTCCCCCCCCACAGTCACATCAGTCTCTGTACAGAGGAGCTTACACTCTAATGTCCCCCCCCACAGTCACATCAGTCTCTGTACAGAGGAGCTTACACTCTAATG
>NW_017307730.1:74747-90163 GCF_000935625.1 Nanorana parkeri
CCCCCACAGTCACATGAGTCTCTGTACAGAGGAGCTTACACTCTAATGTGCCCCCCACAGTCACATCAGTCTCTGTACAGAGGAGCTTACACTCTAATGTTCCCCCCCCACATTATACATGTATATCGCTCTGACATATAGCTACCATAAGGCGAGTAAGGCACTCGCCCCAGTCGCAGCTAAGTCGCGGCTGGCCTGGCTGCGCTCCCTTGCCGCGGTGAGCACAAGGCGTCATGGCAACAGGGGTGCCAGGCGGCCAACACAGCCTCGGCTCAGCAGGGAGAAGAGGGGCGACACAGGCTCCAGCTTCTCCTCAGATCCCCGCTGCTCTCCCCCACCTGTACGGGCAGAGACGGGGATCTGATGACAAATGGAGCGCGGCAGCTGGCGACGAGGGGAGCAGAGAACAGAGCTGCCATCCAGGATGGCCGAGCGGTGAGGAGAGAGACGCTCGGCCAGGAACTGACAGCCGGCGGCTCTCTCTCTCTCTCTCCTCACCGCTCGGCCATCCTGAAGTGACAGCACTGGCTCCTGAACCCCACATTTACTTGCCCCCCCCCGTGCTTTAATATCTACAGAGGAGACAATATCGAGATTGTCTTCAGAAACTGACCTGAGCGTCTTGTGTCGACTGTGCCGGCTCCGCTCCCTCTGACAGCAGTCCAGATAACTAATACAAATCTCCTGGAAGACATATCAGAGGTATCGGCAAGGGGTGCCAAAGAAAAGTCCAAACACTTTAAAAGCACGCGTCAATCAATACTAATGGAGTCCATAAAGTGCAACTGAAGCCGTTCTTTTCGTTTTGGATGGGGTGTAGCGGGAATCAGAACCCCCGTCAGGTTTTTATTGCTGCCTATGTCCCCATTAGACATGGGGGACACACCTCCTCTCTGTGCCCCGAAAGGGAAAGAAAATACCAAATTGTGTGTTGTCACCAAAACAGGAATAGATGGGAGATCTTCCAATGGGGACACTAGTTCTGGTGACCAGCAGGGATTTCCTCTCACTGCCTGTTGTGGCTGTTGTTCAGGCAGGAAGTTAAATCTCCCCAATGGGACATAGACTGAAAAACT
The DNA here is from genome assembly GCF_000935625.1 of Nanorana parkeri. Taxonomy (NCBI): domain Eukaryota; kingdom Metazoa; phylum Chordata; class Amphibia; order Anura; family Dicroglossidae; genus Nanorana; species Nanorana parkeri. The sequence goes on from NW_017307730.1 coordinate 75,824, forward strand.
CACAGGGGTTATAACCCTCCTTCACTCCAAAACTAAAAAAAAAAAAAAAGTTTTGGTCTGCGTTCTACTTTAAGAGTAGAAGAATATTTCGCTTTGTAGAGCATTTTAAAGCTGCCCATATGCTAGGACAGGGGTAGGAAATCTCGGCACTCCAGCTGTGGTGAAACTACAAGCCCCATGAGGCATTGCAAGCCACAGGCATGACTCCCAGAGGCAAAGGCATGATGGCATTTGTAGTTTTACCACAGCTGGAATGCGGAGGTTGTCTACCCCAGCACTAGGCATTCGGTTGCCCCCATCCATGCATGCCGGGCTATTGTATTCTTACAACTGTCAGAATACCCAAACGGTGGCTTCGGTCGATTGGCTGCAGTCACTTTTTGGCTGACAATTGTATTGTGAATCCCTCCTGTGCAATTCCTACCCACGCCTAGACCGAGATAAAAGTAAACATGTCTTATAGTTATGCTCAAAATTGTTCTGCCTGGAGAAGGTAGGGGATCTAAACACCTGGTCTTCAAGCAGTTAATATAGAAGCCTAAAAATGTCTCGGGTGGAGATTAGAGCTGCAACAACTATTCGATTAAAAATCGATGATGAGGATCGTTACCAACGATAGGGTGTGACAGGTCCACTTTAGGGAGACATCAGGTGTCTTCCAGACCTCGAATGTCACCTGGGGACACCAAAGAAGCTGAGGAATCAGAGATCTGCTTCACCAGCTTCATCTCCTGGCTCTGAGAGCTGCAGGCTGTACAGCGACACCGGAAGTGATGTAATACACATCACTTCCGGGTCCAGTGATCGGAGGAGAGATCCGCGGCTGGAAGCACGGGGACAGCGGTGCCTGGGGAAGATAACGGCAGCCGCAGTGGGGTGGTGGGCGCCGCGCGATACAAACGATCCGGCGCCTGCACAGACGCCGGATCGCTTGTACATTAACATCCATCGCCTGCTGTTAAAAGGCGGTACCAAGAACACGACTGTTGCAGCAGCCGCGTTCTTGTTTTCACCACTTTAACGGGCCTCCGTCTATAGACCATTGCTGCCCGGAAGAGGTTAAAGCAGTGGTTCTCAACCTGTGTGACCTCAGGACCCACATTTGTCCCTGGTCATTAAGTTGCGACCCAAGTCGCACGGCAATGGAACGCACAGCATTGCAGTACCGTGCGTTCCATGCAGGCGATCGAACTGTGGGCGGGAGGTGCGTTTGGGGTACCATTCAAAAGCTCCACCCAGTCTCCATAATGTACAAAAACTGGAGTGGCTCCTTAGCCTGGGGTCCAGTGTGGGCTGCTGTGCTGTGACGGAGCTCCATCCATATGTGCGTTGCTTGTACAGCTCCCTTGCGTGCCCTGTAGAGGTGCCGGGAGCCAGAAGGTGACGTCACTCCGGTCCAGGTACTTCTACAGGACACGTGAGGATGCTGTGCAAATGGATGGAGCTCCCTCACGGCCATAGCCCCATCCCACCTCAAGCTGACACTCGGCACCGGGCAGCATATTTGGAATGGCTGTTTGGCTCAAGAACCGGCAGTGCTGCAAAAGGGGGAGGCCGAGCGACACTGCACATGGGGTCGCGACCCACCAGTTGAGAACCAAGGGGTTAAATAAAAGGTTGTTTTGTTTATTATATTGGCTCAGTTTTACAATTCACATTTAAAATCCACGAACCTAATTAAAATGACTAATATAATACATACATTAAAAAAGATAGCTATATATCTTGGTAATAAAATGTATATAAAAAAAAAAAAAGGTGGGAAAGGTCATTTTCAGTTTCGGCCTGACAAATTGTGCTGCAGGAGGTGCCTTGCAGTGCCATTCATTTCAATGGATCCCAAATGCACCTCCCGTCCGCAGTGTGATCGCCCGCACTGGAACGCGCGGTACTGAAAAGCCCTCCGTTCCTGTGCGATATTAATTATTTTTATTTTATCCGATTAATTGAAGTGAATAATTGGCTAACTAAGCTGCAGCACTAGTGGAGATGAAATAATAGAACAGAAAGACTTAGTGATGGCAAAAAGCATCAATGGGAATCTGGCCGCTTTGTTGTTACTTGTTGCTGGGAGGACACAGCCGCAGCTTATGTAAAAGGGTCCAACATTCAGATATATAGAAGGCGGCTAATCTGTGGTCTACTGCACTATTACCCTCTCATTGGCCTACAATAAGCGGGACCCCAAGCACTAGGCACTACATACAGAAGATCCCGTCCAATCATCTCCATAGCCCTCTGATCATCAGAAGAAGACTTCTTACCTCTCCCGGCTTGATATCTTCTAAAGCGGTCATGTGTAAGAGAAAATTATTGTCAGGAAAAGAGGCCTCGGCATTGGGGACACAACTGTGGTTACCTGCAAGAGGGGAGAGAGAATAAAGAACAAGTCAGAGACATATCATCAGATCCAGCCATAGGCAGCAAGGACCTGGAGAAGAGGAGAGGTGGAAATGGTTGTGATAAGGGGCGATGGTATAAGGAAATGGTTGTGATAAGGGGTGATGGTATAAGGAAATGGTTGTGATAAGGGGCGATGGTATAAGGAAATGGTTGTGATAAGGGGCGATGGTATAAGGAAATGGTTGTGATAAGGTGTGATGGTATAAGGAAATGGTAGTGATAAGGTGTGATGGTATAAGGAAATGGTAGTGATAAGGGGTAATGGTATAGGAAATGGTTGTGATAAGGGTTGATGGTATAGGAAATGGTTGTGATAAGGGGCGATGGTATAGGAAATGGTTGTGATAAGGGGCGATGGTATAGGAAATGGTTGTGATAAGGGGCGATGGTATAGGAAATGGTTGTGATAAGGGGCGATGGTATAGGAAATGGTTGTGATAAGGGGCGATGGTATAGGAAATGGTTGTGATAAGGGGCGATGGTATAGGAAATGGTTGTGATAAGGGGCGATGGTATAGGAAATGGTTGTGATAAGGGGCGATGGTATAGGAAATGGTTGTGATAAGGGGCGATGGTATAGGAAATGGTTGTGATAAGGGGCGATGGTATAGGAAATGGTTGTGATAAGGGGCGATGGTATAGGAAATGGTTGTGATAAGGGGCGATGGTATAGGAAATGGTTGTGATAAGGGGCGATGGTATAGGAAATGGTTGTGATAAGGGGCGATGGTATAGGAAATGGTTGTGATAAGGGGCGATGGTATAGGAAATGGTTGTGATAAGGGGCGATGGTATAGGAAATGGTTGTGATAAGGGGCGATGGTATAGGAAATGGTTGTGATAAGGGGCGATGGTATAGGAAATGGTTGTGATAAGGGGCGATGGTATAGGAAATGGTTGTGATAAGGGGCGATGGTATAGGAAATGGTTGTGATAAGGGGCGATGGTATAGGAAATGGTTGTGATAAGGGGCGATGGTATAGGAAATGGTTGTGATAAGGGGCGATGGTATAGGAAATGGTTGTGATAAGGGGCGATGGTATAGGAAATGGTTGTGATAAGGGGCGATGGTATAGGAAATGGTTGTGATAAGGGGCGATGGTATAGGAAATGGTTGTGATAAGGGGCGATGGTATAGGAAATGGTTGTGATAAGGGGCGATGGTATAGGAAATGGTTGTGATAAGGGGCGATGGTATAGGAAATGGTTGTGATAAGGGGCGATGGTATAGGAAATGGTTGTGATAAGGGGCGATGGTATAGGAAATGGTTGTGATAAGGGGCGATGGTATAGGAAATGGTTGTGATAAGGGGCGATGGTATAGGAAATGGTTGTGATAAGGGGCGATGGTATAGGAAATGGTTGTGATAAGGGGCGATGGTATAGGAAATGGTTGTGATAAGGGGCGATGGTATAGGAAATGGTTGTGATAAGGGGCGATGGTATAGGAAATGGTTGTGATAAGGGGCGATGGTATAGGAAATGGTTGTGATAAGGGGCGATGGTATAGGAAATGGTTGTGATAAGGGGCGATGGTATAGGAAATGGTTGTGATAAGGGGCGATGGTATAGGAAATGGTTGTGATAAGGGGCGATGGTATAGGAAATGGTTGTGATAAGGGGCGATGGTATAGGAAATGGTTGTGATAAGGGGCGATGGTATAGGAAATGGTTGTGATAAGGGGCGATGGTATAGGAAATGGTTGTGATAAGGGGCGATGGTATAGGAAATGGTTGTGATAAGGGGCGATGGTATAGGAAATGGTTGTGATAAGGGGCGATGGTATAGGAAATGGTTGTGATAAGGGGCGATGGTATAGGAAATGGTTGTGATAAGGGGCGATGGTATAGGAAATGGTTGTGATAAGGGGCGATGGTATAGGAAATGGTTGTGATAAGGGGCGATGGTATAGGAAATGGTTGTGATAAGGGGCGATGGTATAGGAAATGGTTGTGATAAGGGGCGATGGTATAGGAAATGGTTGTGATAAGGGGCGATGGTATAGGAAATGGTTGTGATAAGGGGCGATGGTATAGGAAATGGTTGTGATAAGGGGCGATGGTATAGGAAATGGTTGTGATAAGGGGCGATGGTATAGGAAATGGTTGTGATAAGGGGCGATGGTATAGGAAATGGTTGTGATAAGGGGCGATGGTATAGGAAATGGTTGTGATAAGGGGCGATGGTATAGGAAATGGTTGTGATAAGGGGCGATGGTATAGGAAATGGTTGTGATAAGGGGCGATGGTATAGGAAATGGTTGTGATAAGGGGCGATGGTATAGGAAATGGTTGTGATAAGGGGCGATGGTATAGGAAATGGTTGTGATAAGGGGCGATGGTATAGGAAATGGTTGTGATAAGGGGCGATGGTATAGGAAATGGTTGTGATAAGGGGCGATGGTATAGGAAATGGTTGTGATAAGGGGCGATGGTATAGGAAATGGTTGTGATAAGGGGCGATGGTATAGGAAATGGTTGTGATAAGGGGCGATGGTATAGGAAATGGTTGTGATAAGGGGCGATGGTATAGGAAATGGTTGTGATAAGGGGCGATGGTATAGGAAATGGTTGTGATAAGGGGCGATGGTATAGGAAATGGTTGTGATAAGGGGCGATGGTATAGGAAATGGTTGTGATAAGGGGTGATGGTATAAGGAAATGGTAGTGATAAGGGGTGATGGTATAGGAAATGGTTGTGATAAGGGATGATAGTGAAATGACAAGTGGAAGTCAGGTAAATAAAGAACATTGCCAGACGTCCTGCTAATAACTCCCATGCAAAGTTCACCTGGCACTAGAATTTACTGGACAACAATTGTTTTTGTTTCCAGTCTAGACAGGAGGCAGTTCAGGCCACTGGAAATGCTCTTAGTGGTTTATGAGGGATGGGAGATATACGCTGCCTTGTCCCCCACTACCAATACTCCAATGCATTTTCAGCCTGCCAAGAAAGCTCCCACAGTTGGTTACTGAGCAGGGGAAGGGGGGGCTCCTCTCTCCAAGAAGCAGCCCCCCGTAAGGTTCCTTCCTACAGGCAGCCCGTGGAGACTCTCTGACCGGCAGTCCAACAGCCAACTGAAGGGCCTTGCAGAAAAAGCTGACAATGCTGCTGCTCATTAGAAAGCAGTGGCTTAGTGTTGTCATTATGCAACAGGACCTGACCTGTCGTTACTGACAGCGCCGCCACTTAAAGAAACTCTGCAATAGAGTCATAAAAACATTTTAAGAAAACTGTATACAAAAGAGACATGATACCCAACATACCGAAAAATGGATTTTGGGGGCAACGTACACTTTATATGAAGTGCAGCACAGTGTGCATACAACGGCAGGTTCTTCACCGCCAGTAGCTACAAGTATTGAGTTGTGAATGTCCAGTGAGTAGTAGCAGCACCACTGGGAGCCCATATAAGATATTGGAGTAAAGAAACAGAAAGCCAGCACAAGACTCACAGCAGCTCTGTAGCAGGTACAATCCTGACCCCTCGCAGTTCAGGAACTCCCCGGTCTCTGCAGAGGAAAAACAAATGGTCAGAAATACATAATTTTCTAAACAATCTCATCAATAGATCCAATGAATCCGCAGGATCTATCACCGTATAGAGCAACTCCACACACAGGCGGCTTTCATGGTACCGTGTTTCCCCAAAAGTAAGACCTACCCCGGAAGTAAGACCTAGTTCGGTGGTAGGTCTTATATTACAGAAATCCCTGAAGATAGCGCTAGGTCTACGTGTAATGATTTGCCGCCCGGCTTTCTGATTGGTCGGAAAGCTGGCCGATGAGGAAGCCAGGCAGCAGGTCATTCGCTGCCCCAAGGCTTCCTGATTGGCCAGAAAGCCGGCATTCCAGCTGACCGGGAAGCCGGGTGGCGAGTCATTACCCAAATGCATTTCAAGTAATAATCTCAAAGTTTCCCCTTTGCATCTACTGTATATGCTGTATACCAAACAAGCGGCATGTACAGGGAACAGGGGGAATCCAACCTCCATCCCATTGCTTCAGACCCCATTCACACTGAGCGATTAGTAGCGCGATTTCCGCTCAAATATCGCTCAATGTAGCGCGTCCAATGCGTTTCAATGAAGCTGTTCACATCCCACAGCTCAATGTCGCCTGTAGTTTGTTGCTCGAACATGACCTATTTTTACCAGCGGATTTGGTGCGATTTGGCCAAAATAGGCTTTGATAGACTGCCAAAAGAAGCGCTACGTATCGCGACAATGTGCACTGTAGCTCAACTCAAATCAGTGATGTAGCTCAGTGTGAATGGTGTCTTAGGCTAGGTTCACACCTGCACTACACCGCATGACACCAGGGACGCAAGTCAGCGATTGCCGTGTGGCCCCATTGATATCAATGGGGTGACATCCGCGCGGCAGTCGCAGAAAAAAGGTACATGTACCTTTTTTTTTTTTGCCATACACGACGAGCGGCTGTTAGCTTCGTGTTCGGGAGCGCGAGGGGAGTCGCGCGATCCGCCCGGCGCGACATTATAAAAATAATGGCACCCACAGCGCGGTCGCTTCACACTTTGGCGAATCCTGACCGCGCGACAATCCGTACACGGTGAGGAGTCGCCTAACCTCTCACAACCTGTTCAAGGAAAGCCATGCAGCTCATCTGCCACTGACCTTTCTCGATGTCCTTGTAGAGCTGATCTATCAGGCCATCCAGGCGTTCCCTCTCCCGGGCTGGGAGCTCCAGAGCGTCACACGCATGAACCCACTGACTCAGGGAGCTGCAGGGAGACAAACATGATCAGCGTTCCAACAATGGAAAGGCAGAGGAATCGCTCGCTGCACTTTTACAAAATGTAATGACACGGCAAAGCCTCAAGTCTAAAGAACAATGTAGGCAAAGTCAGTATGGACATTCGGCATTATTTTTTCATGCACTACAAATTGCTTTCTAAAGTGGGTCTGTTCATAAAAGTGCGCCGGTCTTCTATTGGAAATTCCAACAGCCATATTTTTTTTTATAATGCATAAGACGGCCTATCACAAGTTCAGAGATGCGCATGAGGATAGACCTTAAAGGAGAACTATGGGGTCAGTGTTTCTCCCCATAGTTCTCCTTAGGGTAACGGGAGGACAAAAACTAGCGTCCTCCCGTCTCCCTAAGCTCAGTATACTGCGAGCTACAGCTCCCTATATACTGAGACTGCCGCAGCCGGGACATTACTGTCGAGATCCACCCAGCTGCATGATTGACAGCTTGCTCTGCCTCTCTAGGAAGTCAGCGCTGGAGGATCGGAGCGGAGAATCCCTGCAGGGAGCCGTGACCGACAGTCACGGCTCTCTGCAGGGACGTGATTGAGAAGTGAGCGAGCGCCGGTATGTGTTCGCTCACCTCCCGATCTACTGAGCCGACCTGTGACAGTCTCATTGTCACAGGTCGGCTAGAACTATGAGGTGAGTGGAAATCACTCATCTCATAGTTCTCCTTTACAGTAGACCTTTACCCCCTTTCACGGACAATCACATCAGCGTACAGCTCTGCGTGCCCATATGAAATCCTCTTACATTCATTAGCTAAGCAAACATTTTTCTGTTACTTTCAATTATTGTTTTTCCATTTCCTGGTCCACTTGGGCATTAGTGATGTAATCGTGCCCGAGCGTTGCATCCTGGGAAGGTGACATCAGCAGAGCATTGCTGGGAAATCTAATCTTAAATGTCACGAGATCTCAGGGTATGGCATTGTCCCTCCCCTGAGAGGATGTGCATGGTCACATGTCCTAGTCACATGTGCCAGAGTTCCAGGAAGTAAAGGGAGATGGATTAATCTGCCCTTAGTAAAAATGGCCGCTGTGAGACGAATGGGAAAGAAAAGACATAGGGTACGTAAAGAACACAAAGCCGGCAATTATCTAGAAGTATCTCAAGATTCTGTCATCGCTAAACATTTCTAAAGATGTATTTGTTGTCATTTCAAGGATATGGGTAAAGTTCCCCTTTAAGAAATAATGGAAGCCCCCATTTTAAATTCAGCGCAAGCACCAGGCAGACCCATTATTGGGCTCTCTCCCAGATCCTGAATGTTTACAGAAGGCTTTAACTGGATGATCAGGCCACATAGGGGGAAACCTAGAAATCAAGGGATGTTCGAACACCGGGACCGTGCACTGCCATATATTGCATGACCGGACCGCACTGAGACTGTGCGGCCCGGTACCATTTGGACCGGGGGTTGGGGAACACTGCCCTAGACCATTGATTCTCAACCTGTGTAACCCCAGGACCCACATTTGTCCCCGGCCATTAAGTCGCTAACCAAGTCGCACTGCACACAATGGAACGCACGGCATTAGGGTACTGCACGTTCCGGAGCGGATGTACAAACTGTGGGTGGGAGGGGCATTTGGGGTTCCATTCAAATGAATGGAAACGCAACACACCTCCCAAACCAGAATGCACGGTAGGTGCAATTGCGTGGTACCGTGCGTTAATCACACGCTACTATGCGATTAACGCACTGTACTAGTGTGAACGGGCTCTCAAAAACACTGACATGCATACGTACATACAGAACCACAGGCACATAATGTCACACACATACACACTCCAAAAAATGTTTATTTTTTTTAAGGTCCACCCAATCTCCCTACCTTACAAGAACTGCAATGGATACTCAGCCTGGGGTCCAGTGTTGGCAGCTGTGCTGTGACGGAGCTCCATCCATATGTGCATTGCTAGTACAGATCCCTTGCACCCCCTGTACAAGTTCCGGGAGCCAGAATGTGACGTCACTCCGGTCCAGGCACTTCTATAGGACATGCGAGGACGCTGTAAGCAATGCACGTATGGATGGAGCTCCCTCGCGGCCATACCCCCAACCCACCCCACTTCAAACTGACTCAGCGCCGGGCAGCATATTTTGAATGGCTGCTCGGCACGAGAACTGACAGCGCTGCGCTAGGAGGAGGCAGAGGAGCCTCTGACTTAGAAAAGTGGAAGGCATGCGGCAACCCACTGAACACGGGGTCGCGACCCACTTTTGGGTCATGACCTATCAGTTGAGAACCAAGGCCCTAGGGTAAGTGGTAGCTTATCTTAGAAGCAGACATTTCTTATTGCCGTGGGAACCCCTAGCAACCTCTGAAGGAACCCTAAAGTGCCACGGAACCCTGGTTTAGAATGGTTGCTATAGACCGTTATTTGCATTTTGCTATGCACACCTACTTCTTGACAGTCGTCAGCCTTGTATGAGCAGGCAGGACATACGGTATGTTGGCCGTAGAGAACTATGGGGTCCGGGCTTTTCCCCATAGTTCTCCTTAGGGTAACGGGAGGACACAAACTAGCGTCCTACCTTTAAAACACAGGTTTCTTTTAACAGCAGATTGAGGATGTAACCCTTTCCCATGCTACGTAACATTAAAGTACAGCCAAACCCAGAAGTTGCAGTCTACCATTCCTTACATGTGGTGGCCGAATTTGTTTTACTTCTTCGGCCTATTTTATGTTCTTCATTTTTACTTGGTGATCCCATAAATAAACACGCTTCCTGTCATTCACTCCCCCCACTGTATCTATGGAGGAAGCCATTGGGGTCACACAGGATGGGCTATACACGTGACTGTCTTTGTTCATCTCCATCACATTTGCATGGACTGATCCTATAACAGTGCATACCTTTTGCTCAACCCACACAAGATAATAAGAATTCGCAGCCTTGCGGTAAAGGGAAATTTTGCCTCTCACCTTGTGCCGATCCCCTGCCCGTTTGTTCCTACGAGAGCAAATAATGATCGGAAGCCTTCAGGCGTGAACCACTGAAAGAAAACCACGGAAAGAGAAATTAATGAACCACACTTCTAACAGACAACTATTAGGGCGCGAGTCGACGTGCTTCTGTTCATGTTAAAAGAGTTTAGCATCCCCATACAAGTCTATGGGAATACAAAACCTATCGGATGCAGGTCAGGAGGCCAACTACAGGTCCAATGCAGCTGTCCATGATTTCTGTAGGATCTCAGAAGAGCCTCAAGCTGATGCCATTGACGCAAGCCCAAAGACCGTGAGAGCATAGGCCCTAGCGGTCCACACTGCAGACACACCACTTTGGTACATGTCAGCCTGTAGCTTTGTAGCAACAATGATCAATAAAACACTGAAAGCGGACCTTCTAGCAAAAATGAACGTTTGCCTCAGATCATTCTTCCCTCTTACCTTAAGGCTTTTTAAAAGAGAAGTATGGGGTCAGTGTTTCTCCCCATAGTTCTCCTAAGGGTCACGGGAGGACACAAACTAGCGTCCTCCAGTGACCCAAAGCTCAGTATATAGCGAGATACAGCTCACGGTATACTGGGATCGGCGCAGCCGGGACGGATCCAAACATTACTGTCGAGATCCGCCCAGCTGCGTGAGTGACAGCTGGCTCTACCTATCTAGAGGCAGAGCCAGCTGTACCCGCCCCCTCCCCTGTCCGTTCCGCCAGTCAGCGCTGGAGGATCAGAGCGGGGAGGGAATCCCTGCAGGGAGCCGTGAGTGATGGTCACGGCTCTCTGCAGGGAGATGATCGAGAAGTAAGCGAGCTACGTTATGTGTTCGCTCACTTCCCGATCTACTGAGCCGACCTGTGACAGTCTCATTGTCACACATCGGCTCGAACTATGAGGGTGAGTGAAAATCACTCACCCTCATAGTTCTCCTTTAATGAATTACAAATACCTGTATACTAGTGCTCCCCCACTTCCCCATTCAGGCTGCTGCCTCTTGGGGAAACACACACGTCACATATCCCAAGAGGCATTGCTTTCCACCTCCTAAAAAAACCTGTGATATCTCGCAGGTCGGCCACACGGCGTCAGATCTGGAGATGGGTCAGGGGGGCATGCTGCAAGAACCAGGCCAGTCAGCTTCCTTTGACATACAAAAGGAAGATGGCGCCTCAGGAGGGGCATCGGTGCAAGAGAAGAGAACACTGAATCCACAAGGTTTGTATGGACATGCAGCATAACGAAGCGCCAAAAGGTAACGGGACACAAGGGCAGCTATTTTCATTGGGAAGTGGAAGTTGCAGCAAATCTATGGGGACGTCAGTCCAGCCACAGACACCAAGGACTACTAGGAAAGGCAGCTGTCATGTAGACCAGGGGTGCCCACAATTTTTGTGTTAAGATCTACTTTTCAAATGACGAGCTACAAGAGATCTACCAACGAAAAAAATAACTCCCTCGCTCCCTCTCCTGGCTGTCTCTCCTCGCTCCCTCTCCTGGCTGTCTCTCCTCGCTGCCTCTCCTGGCTGTCTCTCCTCGCTCCCTCTCCTGGCTCACATTGTTGTATTTTGCAAACAGTACAGTGCAGCAGGCTTTGTAAAGTAATATTCTTTGATGTATTACATAGCACATCAACCCCCAGTATCCACCAGAAAGGTGTCAGGGAGCTCGGCTCAGCAGACTCAGGCTAATAGGTAATCATGTGTGCACAGCTAAATAAATAGACCAACATGGAATAAAGGGGCCGCCATTCCCCCCCTTCCTGATCTACCAGCATCAGCTCTGAGAGCTACTGCTAGATCACCATCCACCTAATGGGCACCCCTGATGTAGACTATGACACAAAGCCTTGAGTCAAAGTTCAGAGAGGTGGTAAGATAAGAGAGTGTTAGAAGTTGGGCTGCAACAACTAATCAATACTCATACTCGATAACGAAAAAACTGGTATCGGTGCATCCCTAGCTTGCATGATCACACTAAACAAATGGGCAACACCTTGTACAACCACTAACCATGTTGACGCTGGTTCCATGGTTTGAGATATGGTTTTGGCACTCGCACATATACAGTAAAACAAAGTAAAATGCCTGCGTCTATACTCCAATATGTAAATGCTCAGACTCTCCTCTTACCCGGCTCACTCGCTCCTCGTACAAGGCCTCCATGAAGAAACGTCGCAGCTGATCCAACTGACCCTGTGTGAGCAAAGGGGATAATATCATTACAGGACGAAGATATTACTGACCTCCCGTTACCCTAAGGAGAACTATGGGGAAAAACACTGACCCCATAGTTCCCCTTTAAAATACAAGTTACTGGTCACCTTATTGCTGTTCTCAAGGCACATCAATGCCCAAACTTTATCCTTCCCCTTTTTCCTGCTGCCAACTACTTCCCTCTGGTCCCCTAACCCATTCAGCTCACTGACATGAGCTATCACTGCTGACTCCTTCTCCCTGGACCATTCTGGATCAAGTTCTAGAAGCCATTTGCCAGACTACACAAAAGATGGATTTCCCATCAGGAGTGAGGTAAATGGTTGGGTTGGGTCCCCACCGCGCGAGGGCCCTGTTCACATCCCCGCCACCTAAACAGACCCGCATAAGCAGACAGGTCAGATCCTGGCCAGCGTCCCACCGCTGCAATGGGGTGCCAAATTGCGGTCTACCCCCTAATACAGAGATGATGCTGCAGAGTCCACCAGTGGGAGGTCAGCACACAGGAGAGCTTCTCCTGCACACCTAAAAGGGGTAAGCAGAATAAAGCAGCATTACAAAATGTTGGGGAGGGAAACAGACTAGGGTCTGTTACACCACAGGGATGATTTTTTCCCCCCTACCCTGTGGGAAAGAAACCTGGGTGGGGACCAGAAAGAGGGTCCGTCTCCCATCTAGACCCCTGCTGGCTTCCTGAAACAACAGTCTACCAGGAAGAATACCTGGGAGGCCCCTACACCTAGGCCTGAGGACACTAAAAAAAAAATCTGAGGTAGCTAGTAGAGATGATGTATTTCCTGTTTTAGGTGGGCAGGACCTCTTTCCTGTGCTGTCCTGGAAGATGAAGATGTTCTACAGGGGAAGTGTTAGAGGAAATATGAAACTTGCTTGTCAATGCAAAAGGTGGACTATGCCTTTAAAGCCTATCACGGCACTCCACATTAAAGGTAAGCATACGCATTCATTTTTGTGCATCTGTACGTACCTTCAACTAAGGGATGGGAAAAATATGAGTGCCGTGGACTTCACAGCCTCATTACTCTACTGAGACGCATGTCCCTCTAACCTGGTGACAGATGGGAATTGTACAACAGCAAAAGGTTCCCCAGCACTCTCACCAGCCTCTGATTTGAAATAGAGATTTGTAGTCTCTAGTCACAGATTCTGTAAAAGGATCTGTTACTGGATGACGCGGCTGCATGGCCGGAACAGGACCCCCGCCATTCACCTGAAAGGGGGGGGGGGTTTGTGGATCATGAATCATGGTTACACAGCCTTGAAAGCTGAACTCAACATGCTCAAATTATATCAAGTTGGTCTGTGATGATCCTTTAATGGCCCATGGCACAGAGCAGTCGGGAGGATTACGGGATACAAGGCATGAACCAGAATTTCCCCTTACTTTAAACTTGTCCCCCAGGAGCTTGTGGACGATCTCCTCCTCTTCATTGGCCGTTTTGCTGCAAAACTGGGTGAAAAGTTGGAGCCACCAGTCCTTGTCCTTTGCCTGTACAGCCAAGAGAGAGAACCGTCATTACAATTTACATATCCCATGAATCAGGCGAGTACAGGTCAGCATTACCAAACAACATTTTTGAGTAAAAAGATTCTCCTTATGCTAAATTGCTCTCACATCATTTAAAGAACTCTGGTGGAAAAAAACTACCCCAGCACTACAAGGGTTAAGTGCTCGTTTTTGCCTAGGGTCAAAAAGTTATACTCACCCGATCCCACAAGCCAGGTGGCTGCGACAGCGCTCCCTCCGGCAGCGATGGCGTGTCCCTCTGCATCCTCACCTCCTATACACTGTGTATAGAACGTGATGTCTCAGGGACCTTAGACCGCTGCACGGGAGGGGGGAGAGAGACTCCAGAGACCGGTCTAAGAGGAAGCAGGCTCAGAGAATCGGGTGAATATAACTTTCTTATCTGTGACCCTAGGCAAAAATTAGCACTTAACCATTGCAGTTCGGGGGGGGGGGGGGGGGGAGCCCCA
>NW_017307730.1:90490-131537 GCF_000935625.1 Nanorana parkeri
GCTGTGGGGGGGGGGGGGGGGGGGAGATAGCCCAACTGCAAGGGATAGTATAATTTTATCCAGAGCACTTCTTCCATTAATCTACAGATGGTCTATATGCAAATGTATCATCTTGAAGCCATATTGACAGGAGGGCAACTTCCAGTCCTCAACCCCTGGCGCTAACTTGCTGCAGCTTCTGATGCACAGTGTGAGAAGCTCCCAGTGTGCAGTGAAATCAGAGGAAGCCATTTCAGTCCAGGAGAGGAGCCGGTACAACTGAAGGGAAGGTCGGAGTTCTGCTTTAAGAACTACCTAATGGTCAGGTTCTCCTACAATAAAGACCTTTAGGCCCGGTTCACACCTGGGCGTGTTGTAGCGCGTTCCTACGCTCTGCAAAACGCTCAAACACCGAAATCCCATTATTTCCTATGGGTATGGTTCACACCTGGGGGCGTATTACAGGCCGTATGGACGCGCTACAAAGCGCCCTACGCCCAAAGAAGTACAGGAGCTTCTTTGGGGCGTTTTGGTCGCGCGTTTCCATTGGGATACAGCCAGGTAGCCCTCGGAAATGCGCGACACGAAACGCGCATATTCGATACGCCTAGGTGTAAACAGGGGCCTAATAAAATGCCGTCATCTTGACCTTCTGGTGGGGATGGGAAGGATCTGTAGTATTCAATTCTCAGGAGTTCCCCCAATACTGTAATATCAGCTGGACATACCTGCTTAACAGTGGCCACCATCCTGGCCATGAGCATGATGCTGGCGGTCTCCGGAGGGTAATGCATGTTTCTGGGGGGAAGAGATGGAATACGACATGTGAGAGGGTAGCACAGCCCGAGTCATGACAGCCAATAGAAGGACTCGGAGGAGAAATATCACAGAGAGCTTTTCATGTTGTAGCCTCAAGCCTAAAAGGGGCAACCCGTGGGTCCCTATAGGCGGCAACCCGTGGGTCCCTATAGGCGGCAACCCGTGGGTCCCTATAGGCGGCAACCCATGGGCCCCTATAGGCGGCAACCCACGGGCCCTACAGGCGGCAACCCAAGGGGCCCTACAGGCGGCAAACCAAGGGGCCCTACAGGCGGCAACCCAAGGGGCCCTACAGGCGGCAACCCAAGGGGCCCTATAGGCGGCAACCAATGGGTCCTATAGGCGGCAACCAATGGGTCCTATAGGCGGCAACCAATGGGTCCTATAGGCGGCAACCAATGGGTCCTATAGGCGGCAACCAATGGGTCCTATAGGCGGCAACCAATGGGTCCTATAGGCGGCAACCAATGGGTCCTATAAGCCTGCATTGCCATCATTTAGGAATCTGTACATTTCTTTTTCCCTTCCAATATGACATTTAACACATAAAACACTGTATGGAATAATATAAAGGGACTCTTATGTTGTGAAGTGCGACATCTGGTGCCCAAACCTCTCAGCTACACTCATAAGTCAGGCCACATACTGTATGGAAAGATGTGTAACAGCCGATCACAGAGCCAACTGCTCATCACTTTAGTATTTATAGATCCGCTCTAGAACAAAAAGTGGTTTACTGCGCGGTTACAGACAGTGGGTGGAGCCAATCGCTAATAAAGCCGACCTTTCCCCATATCTTTAGAAATGATTAGAAATGATTAGTAATGACAATCTGCACACACAGACTTCTAGACCAGTGGTTCTCAACCTGTGTAACCTCAGGACCCACATTTGTCCTCGGTCATTAAGTCGCGACCCAAATCGCACTGCAATGGAACGCACGGCATTAGGGTACCGCACGGTGGGTGGGAGGTGTTTTTGGGGTACCATTCAAATGAATGGCAACGCAACATAACGCCCACACCAAAATGCACGGTAGGTGTGATTGCATGGTACAGTGCGTTAATCACACAGGGCTGTGCTATTAATGCACTGTACTGGTGTCAGCAGGCCCTCAATCCCTAGTATCTGCTATTCTCATACTGATGCTTCAGATCATTGTTGCAAGTACATCATTGCTGCAAGTACACCACCATTTAGTAGCTGAAGGGGGGACGGATGGGGAAGGGGTTTATGTTGGTAAGGATGCAGGGTTTTTAAACTTGTTGCAATTACACCTCCATTTAGTGGCTGAAGGGGGAAGTTATGTTTGTGGGGAACCAAGGGATGTGGGGGTTTTCATACTTATTAAATGTAGAGCACCATCTAGTGGCTGAAGATGGGAAATTAATGTCAGTAGGGAACTCAGGGATGCTGCTTTTTAAAATAACCGTAAACTCAGGAGTTAGAGAACTATGAGGGGAGTGAAAATCACTCATCCTCATAATTTGAGCCGACGTGTGACAATGAGACTGTCACAGGTCGGCTCAGTAGATCGGGAAGTCAGCGAACACATACCGGCGCTCGCTTCTCGATCATCTCCCTGCAGAGAGCGGTGACTATCCAGGGAGCTTGGAACGGTGACTACTTTACAACACACACAGGGACCATGGGGAACAGACGTAGCCCCCCTCCAGAAGGAAGGACAGTGCCGGCACCAATTCAGAGATGATTGGAGGGTCTACAGCCGAGCGATACACAAATAAGATACATTTTTGTTCAGAGTTAAGGTACTTTAAAGGAGAACTATGGGGGTCAGGGCTTTTCCCCATAGTTCTCCTTAGGGTAACGGGAGGACACAAACAAGCGTCCTCCCGTTACCCTAAGCTCAGTATATAGGGAGCTACAGCTGGCGGTATACTGAGACGCCGCAGCGGATCCCGACATCGATGTCGAAATCCGCCCAGCTGCGTGAGTGACAGCTGGCTCTGCCTATCTAGAGGCAGAGCCAGCTGTACCCGCCCCCTCCCCCGTCCGTTCCGCCAGTCAGCGCTGGCGGATCGGGGAGGGGGGAATCCAGCCCATCCACTGTCATGGCAGAGAGCTGTGACAGGATCGAGAGGTGAGCGAACGCCGGTATGTGTTCTCTCACCTCCCGATCTACTGAGCCGACCTGTCACAGTCTCATTGTCACAGGTCGGCTAGAACTATGAGGTGAGTGAAAAGCACCCCCCTCATAGTTCTCCTTTAATGTATTTTAAGATTTAACTCCCGAGTTTAGTGTTACTTTAAAAAGAGGTTAGCCATAAAGTCACATGTCGGCTCAAGTTCTGTACTGTTGGGTTTGTTCACGGAAGCTCCTCTGTATGCCGAGGCCGATCCAGCAGGTGCAATAAGGTCCAGTATTGTTAATAATTGCGGTACTTGAATGTATTATTAAGGTTCAATGCCTGAGTTTACTGTCACTTTAATGTTTCCTTTGTGTTTTTTTTTTTTAAATAAGTGGATCACAAATTGTAATATAAAGGAGGAGGAGGAGGAGGAGTAGAGTCACATAGGAACACTACATGTAACATCTCTGAGTCTGTTGCAGCCGCACAACCAGCAGCATTTTCCCCACAGTGAGGATTTTCCTTCAACTGAAGTTGGAGATTTTTTAGGGGCCATTTTTAATTAAGAAGCGTTTCCTGAGATTTACCGTATTTGCCGGCGTATAAGACGGGATTTGAGACCCAAAAAAAAATCGCCCAAAAATCGGGGGCCGTCTTATACGCCAGGTATACTTCGGTATACTGTATGAAGCTTCGGCTACATACAGTATACCGCACTGAGCCAATCACGGCAGGCTTTGTATTCTTTAATACAAAGCCTGCCGTGATTGGCTCAGCGCGTTAGTAGCTGAAGGACGGAAGATGGAGGACGCTGCTGGGATCCTGGACAAGGTAAGAGACTGTAATCCCGAGTGTGGCTCGGGGTTACCGCTTATGGTACTGAAAATTAACCCCGAGCCACACTCGGGAATACCGCCAAGGAGGTTAGTAAGTGCATTTATACATTGTTTTGGGCTATACTCGTCTTATACGACGAGTATAGCCCAAAACCTATATTTTTACACAAAAAGTGGGGGGCCGTCTTATACGCCGGCAAATACGGTATTTAGAATGTTCCCTCCTTTTAGCTGCTACAGGACAGATCCCAGCACAGACAACCAGATCTTCTGCTTTCTATTCCACTTACCGCCAGGCTTCCTCCAGCTTGTTGAGTGGGTGGCTTTGGTTGTCCCGGGCAGATCCCAGACACAGGACCTTGTGATACTGTTCTTTGGCTGCCTTCAGACACTCCGCACTGCAGTATGAAACCTGTCCAACACAGAACATGATTATTACGAGGAGTCGCTGGGCCATCAATGGACAAGCCATCCATCTCTGCTGGGTCATGTTGGGCTCACTCATCTGAAAAGGACGCATGTTCCTGAACCTGCCGATCAAACGCCCCTCTCATCTGACGTCCATAGAGATCTCTCTTGTGTGCACGTTGAATCATTAATTCCCCCGGCAGAGCAAATCACATCAAAACCTTTTCACAATTTTTTATTATCCTGAATAAGTGCAGCCGGGTCTGTCCATCCTGCAAATAACATCTCAAAAATCCAGGTGGCCGACTCAAGAACTTTATGACTGTGGTCTGCACATACAATGGAAATAACCAGATCTGACTTGTGACCCATCACTCCCCTCTGCACCAGCACAGCCCTCAGTGGAGGAGATCTGGTCAAAGTAAACCTGTGCTTAATATTAAAAGGAGAACTATGGGGTCAGGGCTTTTCCCCATAGTTCTCCTAAGGGTCATGGGAGGACACAAACTAGCGTCCTCCCGTCACCCTAAGCTCAGTATACCGCGAGCTACAGCTCACGGTATACAGAGACCGCCGCAGCCTTGACGGATCCCGGCATTACAGTCGAGATCCACCCAGCTGTGTGATTGATAGCTGGCTCTGCCTATCTAGAGGCAGAGCCATCTGTACCCGCCCCCTCCCCTGTCCGTTCCGCCAGTCAGCGCTGACGGATCAGAGCGGGGAGTCCCTGCAGGGAGCCGTGAGTGACAGTCACAGCTCTCTGCAGGGACAGGATCGAGAGGTGAGCGAGCGACGTATGTGTTCCCTCACTTCCCGAGCTATTGAGCCGACCTGTGACAGTCTCATTGTCACATGTCGGCTCGATCTATGAGGATCACTCACCTCATAGTTCTCCTTTAAATTGTGGACATTTATTGCATTGGTGGGAAAACTCTGGCCCTCCAGCTGTGGTGAAACTACAAATCCCATGAGGCATTGCAAGACTGACAGCTACAGGCATGACTCCTGGAGGCAAATGCATGATCGGATTTGTCATTTCCCCAGAGGTGAAGGGCCGGAGTTTGGAGCGGTGAAGTGATCTGGTCTCATCACCCGCCCCTCCTCATCACTCGCCCATTCACAAAATGCCTTCAATTTTTCTCAAAGAACACAAGAAATGATTTTCTTTATTAAAGTATAGGGAGGCTAGAACCCCGTCCAATGATTAATGTGTGTCCCCGTGGCAAAGTTTCCTTCACTTACTGTCTGGTAAACATCCCTACTTAATCCAAGGGCACAGGGCGGCTCTGGGGAAGCCACAGGGCGGCTCTGGGGAAGCCACAGGGCGGCTCTGGGGAAGCCACAGGGCAGCGCTAGGAAGCCTTATAGAGTGTGAAGTCATACTATGGGGGCAGCAAATGTCATCCCCAGGGTGGTGAGAAGTGTGACCCGATTATAGAATGGCGGCTCATGGTGGTTCCCATCACCTCCTCGTACTTCTTACCTGGCAGTCCGGACACTGCTGGTGGAGCCCATTCTGAATGGAACACAGCTCGGGGTACGGGAGGCTCACGTGGACATTGCCGGACAGTCTCTTGGCGTTTTCTTCAGCCGTCTCCAGGGATCGCAGGCAATGGTCGCAGGCTGAAAGACAACCAGCAAAAGGAATAGCCGGGATGACTGTTTCGGTTTACAAATAATCGTACCAATGAGGGAGTGTCGGAATGGTGGACACCTATGTGGTCCTTTAAATTACAATTCCTGGAGGACAGGAGGCTGCTGGGCACTACTTCCAGTTACATCTACACACCAATAAGACCTCTGCTAGGCTCGGAATGAGAGACATTCACAAGAATTATGATAAATGAACCGGGGATCATTATAAATTGAGGTAGACCACTGGCGGAGCTTCTCTTCATCTGAATATGGACTACTAACTAGGGATGCACCTATACCGATAGTGCCAATACTCACCTCCAATACCGGAACTTCCTGTCAGAAGGATATTTCCACTGACAGGCAGTGCCACAGGGAACATGGAGCGGTATCGGCGTGTACTGAACTATAAGTATCTCGTACTCGATACGCGCCGCGGGGGCTGGCCAGGGGCGGCAGGCGCGCCGCGGGGGCTGGCCAGGGGCAATGAGAATGTTACATTTTTGATCACAGATACACTTTCACTATAGGATTACGCAGTGAACTCGCCATATCAGTCACAGCGGGGGTCAGTCTCACCTCTGTAGCGGTACAGGGCGTTCCACTGGAACTGGGAGGACACCAGAGGCCTCTCCTGGAAGATGGTCACCCCCTTCCGGATGCTGCGAGTGGCGAAGAGCCCCCTCCCCTGCGGAGACAAACAAAAAACGTTTTTTCATTTTTAAATTAAAAATTGGGGGAAAAGTTATAATTTATTTTGACTACAATTTTTATTACTGCGTGCCCCCATCGGGGACAATGCCCTTCACTTCCTGCGAGCGAGTGGAGACCCCATCAATCACACTCACCACTGGAAAATTTCTCCTCCACTCCTGTCCCAGTGACAGCCATAAAAACCCATCACTGTCAGTCCAGGTGACAATGGTCAACATGCCAATTAGAATGAGCCTCTCCCCAATGGGGACACAGAGCTGGGCCAGCACAGGCAGCAATCAGACAATTCCAAAAAAGGAAAGGACGACGTGTGAGGAAGGAGGAGCTGGGCCAGCGCAGACAACAATAAAACAATCCCAGAAGAGAATGATATGGCCATGATACACATTATCCAATCACAGTGAAGTAAAGGAGAATGCGTTTTTCTCATGATTGGAGAATTGAAGTCAATATTCACACAGTGAATTTCACAGGCGCTAGTCCTAGGGCCCCCCCGTCTCTTCCTTCTAAGCACCTCTTGCGGGGTATTTGTGGCCCCCTGAGGGGAGGAGCAGACACCCCCCCAGCAGTGAGTGACAGAAGAGCCTGAACTGAGGCACACCTCCAGGGGTGTGGAAATGTAAAAAACAAAAACTACTTGTCCAAGGACTCAAGAGGGGGGCCAATCTACACGTCCAGACCCAAAAACATTTTTTTTAACCAAGCGAAGAAGCGCTTCTCACTGCTCAGTGGGGGTCACCTGACCGCGCTGACCAACGAGTGCTCGCAATTTGCAAGCAAAATTTTAAAATCCAAAGGGCAGGGCTGTGCTGGACGGCGGTATGGGGTACAGATAGTACTGGCGGAGGAGAAGCCCCGTGCGCTGAAAAGGTAAGTATAGCGCTGGGGGAGGGACTGTGGGGAGAGGGGGTGGGGCTTGGCCAGATTTGAGCGGGCAATTCCACTTTCCTCCAATTAATTGGGAAAGTGAACTTGCCCTTTAATGCACATTGGGCCTTATAGAGAGCACTGCTTATTCACATGCAGATGGCAGAGGGGCCGGGGGCTGGTTTTAATAGGGATGCACCGATATTGGTATTTCGGGTACCGGTATTTCTTCCGGTACTCACCGATACCGAATACCAATACCACAAGTCCCATTCAGGAAGCCAGGTGGTGTTTAATGACTCACCACCTGGCTTCCTGATTAGCAGGGAAGCCGTCTCCATGCTCCCTCGTCACCAGGTGACCAGGTCACCTGATTGGGTAATGATTCATCGCCTGGCTTCCTGATGGGCCAGCTTCTCGACCAATCAGGAGGCCAGGTCATTACACGGTGCCCGGCTTCCTGATTGGCTGGGAAGCCAGCTCCATGCTCTATGTCACCAGGTGACGAGGGAGCGTGAAGTCAGCTTTCTGGCCAATCAGGAAGCCTGGGAGGGCGGGTAAAGACTCGCCACCTGGCTTCCTGACATGGTCGGGACGCTGGACAAATCAGGTAGCCAGACGGCTAATCATCACACGCTGCCCGGCTTCCTGATTGGCCGGGAAACCGGCACCAGGTGATGAGGGAGCATGGAGCCTGCTTACTAGCCAATCCGGAAGCCGGGCAGCGTGTAATTACTTGCTGCCCAACCTCCTGATACTGGAAGTCTGGCTATCGGGCTAGGCATCAGAGCATTTGGCCGAGTACTTGCCCAAAAACTCGGTAGCTGCACCGATACCAGTATCAGTATGTCCCTAGTTTACTTTATCACTTAATCTTATTATTTTATACTTTTTCATCACTTTTTTTTTAACTATTTTATACATTTTCTATTTTTATTTTGTTAAATTTTTACTTTATTATTTTTTAACTTTTTCCTCTTAACTTTATTACTATCACACTGGGGCTAACAATGATGAGAGAGTCCGCACAGCCCACCATAGACCCCGCACAGCCACCAGAGAGTCCGCACAGCCCACCATAGAACCCGCACAGCTCACCTGAGAGTCCCCACAGCCCACCATAGAACCTGCACAGCCACCTGAGAATCCCCACAGCCCACCATAGACCCTGCACAGCCACCTGAGAATCCGCACTATTACAGTAATTGCCATTATTTTTCCTAGACTTCTACTTTCAGAGCTAGTTATGAAGTTATTACAAGCAGTAATAATGGAACGCAGAGACAATGATTTAATATGGAGGAGGAGGAGTAGATATATAGTCCTAGAGGTACAACCGGCCCTTTGAGGGCAACCAGAACGCTGATGAGGCCTGCAATGAAATTGAGTTTGACACCCCTGCTGTACCGCTATTCTTTGCTGTATTCCTTGCTGTGCCTGGGGTGATAACACTGCACTCCCATTTATTGCTGTCTCATATTTCCATCCTGTACTCCTATGGACTCACCCTGTCTGCACCATACCGCTGTCTGGCCCCTTCCAGGAACTGATCCCGGCTCTACAGATCTGGTGTACCCTCTGGATGAATGCCCCCCCCCCCTTCATCAGATGCAGCACGGTGGTGTGTATCAGACTGGCACGCCACCACCACCACCATAGTCAGCCATATTGGAGGTAAAGGACCAATCACAGATTATGTAAACGCACATGAGCAGACGTACACTGACGTGCACGTTAAGCCCCAATTCATCTGCCTTATTCATACACTAGGATCATCAACCCTTACACTTCCAATACGAGGGGCTCCTGGAGACAGAGGACCCTGATTGGTCAGAAGCACACACAGACCGTGTCATATTTCAGCTTCTGTACTGACCAGTCACTGATATACGATCCCTCATCTACAGAATACCAGTATGGGGGAGGGTACACCGGGCTCATTCAGCTCCATACTGCGGCCCCGGCATACAGGAACTCCAATAACCCCGGCAGGTCGCAGTCCCATCCCCCCTCCTCCATCCTAACCTTGCCACTGCCGATGTGACGGATCTCCACCGCCCGCCTGGCCGCCACCGGCTCCGCACACCGCCAGAACATGTCAGCCGTGGAGGCCGCCATGATGGGAGGAGGAGCCAGAGCCATCAGTGGGCGTAACACGTCACCGCGTACCTAACCCGCCCACAGCTCGAGCTGATTGTTGTCCGCCGCTGGCCACACCCCTGTCAAGGAGTCTATGGCTCCGCCCACTGCTTATGAAGTATGCAGTCCGCAGCTGGCCACTCCCCCAACCATATTCTACCGCCCACTCCTCCTTTTATATTGCGTCTAGTAGGCTGCTAGCCACTCCCCCACCAGATATTTTACCGCCCTGTCCCCGCCCACAGCTCACGCTGACTATAGTACTCTGCTGCCAATCCCCGCCAGGTACTTTGCTGCCCCCTCCCGTCCTGTCCTGTAGCTGCACCTCCCAGCTCATGCCTATTGTAGTAAACTAAGCTATGTGGGGACAGTAATATAGAGGGACCGTAATATAGAAAGACACTCTAATGGGGACAGTAATATTCAGGGACACTCTAATGGGGACAATAATATAGAGGGACACTGATGGGGACAATAATATAGAGGGACACTCTGATGGGGACAATAATATAGAGGGACACTCTGATGGGGACAATAATATAGAGGGACGCTAGGGTTGCCACCTGTCCAGGATTCACCTGGACAGTTCGGGTTTTGAATGCTGTGTCCGGGTTTCATGGCAGCAGAAACCCGGACACAAGATGTCAGGCAGACAGGGGCAACCAGAATTAAGATAGGGGCTACTGGCCCCCCACTGAAAATGGTCTCAACTGTGATATTTACATATGAATGGGCGGCGCTATTTACATATGTATAAGCCATGGCTTATTCTCCCCAAAAAATGTCTGCACGTCACTAGAGTGTTCGGGTTTCGCTTGAAGAAAAAGTGGCAACCCTAAGGGACGCTCTGATGGGGACAATAATATAGATGGACGCTCTGATGGGGACAATAATATAGAGGGACACTCTAATGGGGACAATAATATAGAGGGACACTCTAATGGGGACAATGATATAGAGGTACACTCTAATGGGGACAATAATATAGAGGATGTCTAATGGGGACAATAATATAGAGGGACGCTCTGATGGGGACAATGATATAGAGGGACGTCTAATGGGGACAATAATATAGAGGTACACTCTGATGGGGACAATAATATAGAGGTACACTCTGATGGGGACAATAATATAGAGGTACACTCTGATGGGGACAATAATATAGAGGTACACTCTGATGGGGACAATAATATAGAGGTACACTCTGATGGGGACAATAATATAGAGGTACACTCTGATGGGGACAATAATATAGTAGGACGCTCTAATGGGGACAATAATATAGAGGGAAAACTAACACGCCCATTCAACAAGAGACTTTGTTATTCCACCTGCTAGAAGACTATTTTGTTTGAACCCTCCAGATACTGAGAACGATACCAGGAGGTAAAGACTCAGAACGAGATGACATGCTTTTTAACTCTGCATTACTATATACTTTGAACTATCTATTTATATATTATATTTTTGCAATATCATTGTATGCTGTGACTTTCCATTATACAATTAAAGTCACAAGTTTTTCAATCTACAACTGGACAATCATTGATGAAGATTAATCACCTTCAGACACTTAAATCGCAAGTGTCAGTCGAGAAATACTAATTTTCTTACAGAGGGACACTCTAATGGGGGCAATAATATAGAGGGACACTCTGATTGACACTAATTGATTGACACTAATTGATTGACACTGTGAGAAAGGTCAGTTTTGGAAGAGGGATTTCTCTGCAGTAGGGCAGTGTTTGGTGTGGACAGCAGGAGAGGTAAGCATTCCTATGCTTCTTTACAGGTATGGCATTTTAAAACAAACTTTATGTAAGCGACAGTGTAATTTTATCCCAAACCTTAAGAGAGTCATTTAAAAAGATAATTCTTCTAGTATTGAGGAACAATCATGGAGGTCCTGGCTTTGTGCACATCGGCACGGCCATGAAGAAACAGAGAAAGGCCTTTCCCACAATGTGAAAGATTTTTCAGGAAGCCCATCTTCATAAGACAGCGGAGCTCAGTGGTATAGAAGGTGGAACTTGTACTTTGCAGAGGACATGTCTGATTGGAAGCCCAAGTTATTTCTTGTATTCATATCCCTGTAGCCCATTATATTACGGTATATCCATTTACATATTGGAGTCTTGAAGATTTTTGATAGAAGGATCAATATTAATTGGAAGGAAAACTGGGTGTCCTTTCTCTCCCTTTAATAACCTTCATGCCATTTTGGAAAGTAAAAAGAAAAGATTTCTCAAAAACTTTTCGATATTCACAGTTTGTTTAGATGCTTTACATGCTTTATGTGATACTTTAACACCTATACGCTAATAACACACTCTGTCTCGTTAAGAATAAATAGCCTATTCGGTCTTTTTCACTACGGTTCATAGTACAGGATACATTTCTATTCTGACTCCGATCGTTGTGATAGCGAAATATATCCCTTGCTGAGACCTCTATGCCTGGCCTGTATAAGCAGATATACTCACTGCGGACAATCCTCTTCAGATAGCTGAACTCGTCAATACCGATTCATTCAAAAGAGGTGTTTATTCTTTAACATCAGGGTTACAGCAGATGATAGGAACAGCAGTTGAACGGTTATAGTATTGTGCGGTCAGAAAATGATGCATTTCCTACGTACTGTGCAGATCACATGTGTGTCCTTGTTACATGTGGCTCTTAACTGTGGCCATGACACAGGAAGTACTGCACACAGAAAGAAGGGAGGGGCATACATAGACTGGAAATATGTCATCACATGGGGAACAGAAATACAGAAAAGACATGTGTGATATCACAAAGGCCACTAGATGGCAGCATAGGATAAGACATGGATTTGCTATGGGGAAAATAGTTAGGCAAAAACACACTATAATAACTCTATCTAAAACAATGCTAATATTAACTGAGGCTATGCATCTCATATTCTATGCCCCGTTGGGGCGGCACAATTTCCGATCAAAAAAAATGCGCCCTGTGGAGACATACACAGGTACGCAATGTTTTCAATTGTTCTAATTTGTTTCTAATTAAAAGAGATTATTCAGAACACTTAAATGAGAGAACCAAAACCCTTGCTAAACAACGCCCTTCTGATGAAGCCCCGGTGGGGGGTGAAACGCGTCATAGGCGTTAGCAAAGGGTTCTCTCATGTGACTGCCTCGGCCGAGGCCGCCACGCTTTTTTGGCCTTATACTTCATTTGAAAGTTACTTGTTATCTGGTATATCCTATCCATGAGAATACATCTAGAATCCCAAGTCGGAAAGAGAGGAGAGAACAGTATTTTATGCAATCATCGACCATTTAGGAGCCGAATAAATATATTTTTATAAATATTTGCTCTATACTTGAAAAAATGGTGGGATCCCCTTTTGGGGAAAACTGTATCTTTTACTAATATATATAAGCAGGGGACCGTCCATTATAATAATCTTTGCTGCCATGCCTCATTAACCTTCCTTCCCCGATATGTATGTTCTATACATTTTCAATGGTAGTAAGTTATTCCTGTGCACTTTACATCTGCTGAGTAAACTCCACTTTTTTGTTGGTTAATATCATTTGGCTGAGTCTAGTAGTTCCAGCAGAAACAATGGCATCATGATTTGTTCTGTAACTTTAATAAAGACTAGAAATAACCCACGACCCTTCCACCACTGTGGAGTCTCAGTGTTCTCTATCAGTAGGCATGCAGCGATTTGTTGTTCCACAATTGTTGTCAGGAAAAACGGGCGCGTGGCCGTGCTCAAAGACCTGCTCGTGTGTGTGGTCAAGCTTTCACCTATGCCAGGACAAATGCGCATAGACGTTGCTCACGTGGATAGGCCTATACATTTGGGCCTAGGATTACATGGTTTTTGCACA
The DNA here is from genome assembly GCF_000935625.1 of Nanorana parkeri. Lineage (NCBI taxonomy): Eukaryota > Metazoa > Chordata > Amphibia > Anura > Dicroglossidae > Nanorana > Nanorana parkeri. The sequence goes on from NW_017307730.1 coordinate 103,841, forward strand.
GGTGCATGAGCATAATTAAGAGTGGACTGTCTATTTAAACCAAAGTTTCATCAAGGGAAGCTGCTGAGTGTTCATCAGCTTCTGCTTCCTGTGACTTGACCTGTGTGCTTCTCCTGTGTGTGTCCCTGTGCCTTTAAGGAGGTTGGGCTGCCTCCTGGCAAACCTGCACCCAATTTTATCTTTTGCTACGTGGGCTCCAAGATGGAGACTCTCATAGGTTAGAGTTAGGACCGCACTATACAGAGGGGCCTTGATGAGACAGTGCGGCTTTCACTTATTCTGCAGAAGATGTGTATCTAAGACCTCTGTTTTTAACCCTAGCGGTTAGACAGGTTTTTTTTGCATGCTGGCTGGTGAGTGTGCTGGGAAATTTTTTTGCTGTTCTCCTGTGATTTGACCTGGCTTGTTTTGATTCTGCGATATCTCTACCCCCTAACTTTGTATCCTGACTACACTTCCTGGCTGCTGTTTTGTGCTTTCTCTGCTCGGCTGTGCTTGACCATGGCTTGCTTCATGACTTTGTACCCGGCTTACTTCCTGTGTACCTGCGTTGCCTGGCCGTGATGGACCTTTGGCTTGCCTTTGACCCCGCTACATTTGAGCCAGCTACAGGCACTCATGCTTCTCCAAGCTCCCGCATACCCTATCTCTATTCCAGGGACCGCTGGACAGGCGGTGCAAGGGACTCCCCATATCAAAAAACCTCCATCACGTGACAATTGCTGAAAAGCCACAGGCGGTCAACCTGCTATTACCAGAAAGACCCGTGATTAGATTGATAACATGCAGAGTTTTCCACTGAAGTGGAATTAAGGGTAAGCAATAATGAGAAGCGACTAGAAAGGCTTTGAAGAGAGGCTGTGCAGCATTAAAGTGACACTCTCTTCTTGCACATGCAAGACAAAGTGATGGTATCTCTGTAAAGGCCCTCAACCCAGTACTTACAGGATTGGAGATGAATGCTCCCCTGGGACAGTGCTTGGTTCTAGTGACATAGCATGATGGCTCCCCTAGGTTGCTGACAAACAGAGCAGTTTGTGGAGGTCGAAAGAGTGGAAAAGGAACACTGAGAGATGAGTATAGGGGGTCAGGGGACCCTTTGGATGGGAACTGTCACTTTGCCCTGTATTGACAAGGTGAGAGGGTCTCTTTAGGTGGACTACAGAGTGGAAATACAGATAGAGAGAGCCCTCCTAATCCTTCCCTGGTAAGAAGTGATCTGTGCATATCCTAGGGAAGATGAATTAGACAAATGTGCTCATACTGAGCATTCACATAAACAGATGGTTCATGATATTCATTTTATTAGTAGATAATAGTATATCACGCTACAGCTCATGCAATAACATATACTGATCCATCACAAGTGCAACCGGATGTTTATATTTATTTAAGCACTAATAGAATTATCTCTACAATCTATTTTTCTTAGAAAGTAGATCAGTTTGTGTGTTCAAGTCTGGCCGAAACAGAATCATAAAACATTTTGGAAAAAATATACAGCTGAGTAGTCCAGCACTGGAGACCAGTATGGTGAATACCTCCACAGCCACCACGTATTTCCCTTTAGTGCTCAGATAGGCCGGGATCATGGCAATCCAGACACTGCAGAACACCAGCATGCTGAAGGTGATGTACTTGGCCTCATTAAAACTGTCCGGTAATGTCCTCACCATGAAAGCCAAAACAAAACTCACAGCTGCCAGAAACCCCATATAACCCAACACAGAGTAGAACCCGATAACTGACCCTTCATTACACTGAATGACGATCTTGTCCTGATAAGAGTGAGCGTCCATTTCCTCAAAAGGAGGTGAAGTAGACAACCAAATGAGACATATGGTACACTGAACACATGAAAGTAGCACCGCTACAACATTTGGAAGTTTGACTCCAAGCCATTTCCTCCAGTAACTTCCAGGCTTGGTGGCAGTAAAAGCAATGTAAACCATGATTGTTTTGGCCAGAAGAGAGGAGACGGCTATGGAGAAGATGACTCCAAATGTCATGACGCGGAGTATACAGGTTACATTTATTGGATGACCGAGGAACAAAAACACACAGAGGAAGCTCAGCATGATACAGACAAGCAGGACAAAGCTCAAGCTCCGATTATTAGCTTTGACAATGGTGGTATCCAAATAGGATATAAAGATTCCCATAATGAAGAGAGTCACAAGACAAAGCAACACAGAAATGGATACAAATACTGTAGAAATATCATCAGAATAGGAGAGGAATTGCACCAGTTTGGGAATACACCGATCCTTCTTCTCATTCGACCATTCATCTTCTAGACACTGAATACAATTCTCGCTGCCTGCTTAAAAATAAAAACATTCTTAATGCATTCAGTACATTTATTTTTTACATTTTTTGCTCTTGATTCTTTTACATTTATTTAAAGTTAGATCATTCTGGTTGCGATTACTAGGTTTAGTCTATTTGCAAGGTGCTACTGAATCTCTCATTCATTTAGCCATCACGAAGGCATGTTTTCCTGCGAGATGACTAAAGAGCCGATGGATTTTGCTGAACGTTCGGCTAATCCTGCAGCTGTAGAAACCATTCGGTTCAGCTCTTCCAATAGCGCGCACAGCAGCCGAAGGCAGCCAAGCCAAATGCACATGCTTCGGCTCGACAAAGCCGAACACACAGCCAGAGCGGGGAGAATGGTCCGCCGAAGCAGACCACATCCCTGCAAGTTGTTTAAGAAATAGAATTTTTTAAAAATACAGTGCTGGGTTCCACTCCCCAATTCATAACAGACCCTTTACTTTAGGTTTGGTAGGAATGATAGGGGGATCCCCGATGTAAAAAACAAAAAACAAAACGTAGGGTTCCCTTACAAATTCATACCAAACCCTTCAGGTCTGGTAGGAATTTGAAAGGGAGACCACAAAACCAAGAAACAAAAAAAAAAGTGGGGTCCCCCCTAAAATTTCATACCAGACCCTTAATCCGAGCACTGGCCTGCCAGAGCAGGAAAGGGGGGAGACAAGTAAGTGCCCCCCCTTCCTGCACCATACCAGGCCACATACCTTCAACATTGACAAGGGACCTCTTCCCCACAACCCTAGCCCGGTGGTTGTGGGGGTCTGCGGGCAGGGGGGGTCATGTGCATTTGGGTGCCTCCTTCATGAAGGTGCACTCAGATGCCACCTTCCCCTTGTGAATAAATAATGGGTAGTTGTTACTCCTACTCATTCATCAAAGAGTACACCAAAAAGAAATGAAAATCATCACACCTTGAAAAAGTCCTTCAATTAAACAAAAAACAAGTCAGTTTTTGACAATTCCTTTATTCGTAAAAAAAAAATAAAAAAAATTGTCCAATGATGCAATCCAAAGGTCAATCACGTCGTCGAGCGATGTAGATCCTTGTCAATCATGATGAACAATGCCTGCTGACTCGCCAAAATAAAAAAAGGTCCGCCAAACGTCCATCGCAAATTGACAAATCCGGTCTGAATGTAAACAAATGGGCGGAGCAACTAGCTCCACCCATTTGTTTTCATTTCATGACAGCTGTTGGGGAACCAAGAAACCAGACTGAAACTTAAAGTACAGATTTAAAATAGAAAAGGAGTTTATTGAAAACAATAAACATAAATGGCAAAAAACAATGGAGAACGTCCAGGAGGTATTCAGTGCCGAGCCAGGGGTCAGATGCCAAACAGTGTAGTCTGCCAAGCAAGATCAGGGAGCACAGAGAGCAGGATGAATGGAAACAAAGCCGGAGTCAGGATCATACATGGAAATCAGGAATAATATCAGCACACTTGGTTGATCAGAACAAACCCAAGGGCGGAGACTGAACGGACAAGGTAAGGTTAAATAGAGAACTGGTGCCAACATCATCACTGTGGGACAGGAATACCCTGGAGTCTAGCCAGTGCAGCAGACTGATGATGTGTGAGGGTTTGGTCATAAAAGGGCGGTAAAGAGCAACCACAGTGTTACAAACACTCAGCCATGCTGCAAGGGTAAGAAACCCTAACAACAGCTATTTAACCCTTTCTTGCTCTGCCCGGCCACTGCTCAGATTAAGGTTCTGGTATGGAAAGTTTTTTTTGTTTTTTGGGCATAAAGGTCCCCCTTAAAATTCCCACAACACCTAAAGGGTCTGGTATAAATTGGGAAGGGGACCGCGTGCTGTTTTTGTTTTTTGTTTGTTTACCTCTGAGGTAGGGAACAAAGTGACTGAGTTGAATGCTGAGCTGAGCATTCGGGAATTCACTCTCTGCTGTTCGTCCCCTTTCAGAATAGGGGTGAACAGCAGGGAATTGGTACAGAAGGAGAGGATTAACTCGTTAAAAGATAACGGGTTAGCAGCGGTCAACTTAGGGATCCGGACAAGCCAATTGATTTCCCCGTGGGGGGAAAATGACCGATGTACCTAGTACTTCAGTCTTTCTCCCTCCGTGAAAATCCCCATATGCATGCCAACTTTCGTAAACTACATGGACTGGAGGGATTATCCCAAAGTGGGGAGAAAAAGGAATTTTCTTCTGATTTCTATATTCGAGTGAAAAGAAGGATTTTAAACAGATCAGTAATTCCAACACTGACTTCCTCCGCTTTTTCGTTGGATTTATAACAGACGTTTAAAGTTAATGTTACGACTGTCCTGACGAAGCCCCGTACAGTGGGAGGGGCGAAACGCGTCGACAGATAGACAGAGATCAGACGTATAGTCACTATGCCACAAGTGGATATATGATCTTGAAGCCAGGGAACTCTGGCAAATCCTAAATCGGGGCTTGCGGTTCTCATTTGACGGACAGACCATATCCTGAACACCCAGGGAGTTACCAAAGATCCATTGAGTGGAAACATCCCTCGAACCCACTATTGGAGACTAGATTGCAACAATCACCTCCTGGAAGAAATAGCGAGACGTGCTCACACTCAAGTGGACTATTGGACCATACTGGAAAAAATCTCCAAACCGCCCGGACTATGAGAAAACTTCAGTAACGTGAGTGACTAAAAAAGTGTTAGATATATCTGTAAAGGACATCATTTGAATATCACTCTGAAGTAAAGATCTACACTTAAAATTTGAGTATAAGGAGAAAGAGAAGAAAAAGTCAGGCGGTTTGTTAATTGAAGATAACCCAGTGATAGTCTGTCCGTGAGAAACCCCCTCCCCCATTAACAAAAGGTCCCTTTATACCTCACCGCTCCAACTATGGTAGTCCATGGCTGATGAACAGGAAGGGGTCAATTGCACACACGGCCAGATCCAAGCCGGTGACATTTAACGCCAAACAAAAGGAAAATTCTAGCTGAAACGATAAGCAGGAGACAGAAGGAAAAATAGTCTGAAAGCAAAGTGAAAATATATTCCTCCAAATTAAGAAGACTTACACACAGGAAATATCAAACCAACAAGCAACATTAACTTTAAACATCTGTTATAAATCCAATGAAAAGTGGAGAAAGTCAGCGTTGGAATTACTGATCTGTTTAAAATCCTTCTTTTCACTCGAATATAGAAATCAGAAGAAAATTCCTTTTTCTCCCCACTTTGGGATAATCCCTCCAGTCCATGTAGTTCACGAAAGTTGGCATGCATATGGGGATTTTCACGGAGGGAGAAAGACTGAAGTACTAGGTACATCGGTAATTTTCCCCCCACGGTGAAATCAAGGTCAATGCAAATGAGGATCGATCCACATATAATTTATGACTGTCTGTAATCTACAAGTTTTTAATGGTAATTAGTGAGTCCAATGTGTTGTCCTAAATGTTGTTTTCAATAAAAAAAACTTTGTTTGCAATCAATTGGCTTGTCCGGATCCCTAAGTTGACCGCTGCTAACCCGTTATCTTTTAACGAGTTAATCCTCTCCTTCTGTACCAGTTTGACCTGGTCACGGATCGGACCAAACAAGCAATTGTGCAGACTCAATCAGGGTGATTGCAATCAGTCGGATCTCCAGGTAGGAACACAAACCCTTTCTTGAACAGCAGGGAATTAACTGACGAACGTTCGCCTCAGCCGATCCAGATGTTGCATCGGCTGAGGCAAATGGGTTCTTCCCTTTGGTTCAGCCGAACATGCTGAGGCTGTTTGGCCGAGCCGAAGGGAGGTGAAGCGGGGCGAATGCAGCCAATGTACGGCTAAGAATAGCTGTACGCGGCTGGAGTGAAAAGCCGCACAGGCTCCGCTCACTTCACTTCGGGGCGGTTACTCATTCGGCTGCCTTTGGCAGATTAGTAAATAACCCCCTAAAATGTAAAGTCGTTTTTAGTCGTTTAAAGAATTGGTCAGGCAGAATGCAATTTCAGTTTTCCTGGAAGTTTGTGTCCACAGAAGATTTTCTACAAATGATTTTCCTTAGACTAAAAAACATTGAGATAAAAATTTCCTTTCACTGTCTGAAGATTACAGGAAGCCAAGGCTGTTTTTAGCTGCTTGGCCAACTTGACATATTCTCTTTGGTTCTCCAGCATCTACCACACGCTAAAATGGTTTTGGTTGGACTGACATATTGTCTTTGGTTATTCAGCATCTACCAAACACCGAAATATCAGTTTTGGTTGGACTGATCCTTAGAAATATACTGTATACCTGTAGTATTGGATATCTCTCCTTCTGAACATGGGACACAGTCGTGGCAGCAGGAATGGATCGAAGATCTTGACTTCTTTCTGGTTCCTGGTTGACACATTTCTGAGCACCGTGACAGTGGTACCTGTAGATGAGAAGGTTTTGCATATAATTACAAGTGAATTCTTACTTTAGTTACATAGTATTTGAGGTTGAATAAAGACACATGTCCATCGAGTCCAACCTATTGTGTGTATGTGTGTGGTCCTAATGATGTGTGCGTATGTATAGGTCCCTGTGTGTTCTCCTTCTTAAGAATACTTGTACCCCTGTATATGACGGTCCCTGAGGAAATCGTCCAATCGCCTCTTGAACGATTCCACACTCTCAGTCGAAATCACAGCATGTGGCAGCGAGTTCCAGACCTTAACCGCTCTAACCGAGAAGAACCCCCTTCGCCCTTTGTGCTGACATTTTTTCTCCACCAATTTTAGGTGTTGGCCTCTCGCCCTTGTCATGGAGTTAATTGTAAAAGGTTTGCTGCTAATGTTTCAATCCCCGGTAAACATTTTATACATGAAAATCATATCCCCCCTTAATCTCCTCACTTCCAAGTAGAAAATGTTAAAACTCAGTAGCCTTGTCTCATAGCTTTGGTCCTCCATCCCCTTTATGAGTTTTGTTGTCCTCCTCTGGACTCTTTCCAGTTTGAGGGTATTCTTTCTGTTCACTGGTGCCCAAAACTGGACCGCATACTCCAGATGAGGCCGAACCAGCGATCTATAAAGTGGCAAAATTATAGACTTGTCCCTGCAAAACATTCCCCTCTTAATACAGGAAAGGACTCTACTTGCTTTGTTTACCGAAGCCTGACACTGCGAGCTATTATTCAGTCTACAATGACCCCCAAATCTTTCTCCATTTCTGACTTCCCCAGTGGAGTTCCCATTAGTGTGTATTTCGCTTTTCTATTTTTAACCCCAAAGTGCACAACTTTACATTTATCTACATTAATCCTCATGTGCCATATAGTTGCCCACTCCCCTATTTTATCCAGATCCCCCTGTAATGTTATAGTGTACAATTCAGTGTCTATTACCCTCCCGATTTTGGTATCATCAGCAAACACTGAAACATGGCTGTTTACCCGTTCCCAATATCGTTAATGAATAGGTTAAACAGCATGGGGCCCAGTACAGAACCCTGCGGCACTTTCCCACTACTCGCACCACCAGAACTCTGATCTGTTTTGCAGAAAACCACGGCTGAATATGAAGGTAAAATGATCCTTACAGGGGTTTTAATCAATTGAGTCCGCAGTGATGACCCAGCTACCTACCTCTGCATTCTGCACCTCCATTCCTCCACCCTGCTCTATGCAGGCACCTTCCAGCACCTGATGGGTAATATCCAAACTTTGACTCGAATAATACACACTACATTGCATTTCACATGTAGCATTCCCCTGACCCCCAAAAGCATGTGAGAGAGCCCAGGGGCAGAGTGAGCTAGCATTTCACCTCAGGGGTATGTCCTTGGCTGGTTGCGGGGTGCGAATGTAAGTTGGGCATTAGCCACTTAAAGGTGTTTTAAATATTTCATTATTTATGGTACCCACAAGGAGAGAGTGGGTAGGGGCTACAGACACCCGGGACATGTACACAGGGCCGGTGCTAGGATTTTTGCCAGCACAGGCAAAGTTTAATTTTTGGCAAGTACTTGTCAAAATGCACTGTTTTTTCCGCCCTCACCCTGCAGCGCCCTCAGGCGGCCGCCTGACTTGCCTTGCGGTAACGCCGGGCCTGCATGTACAGATTCTAGACTCTGCATCCACTTCCAGCTACACAGTGCAGGGAGCCTTTAAGTCGAGACTGGCATCACTGTATCAAGCAGAACTCTTAGCTGGCAAGCAGATTATTCCATGTTACCAGGCCCTTGCAAGGTTCCAGCTTCTACCCCAGCCTCACCTTCCAGCAAAGACACTAGCGCAGGCACTCCATCTTGGGTCAGCTTTCTCCCCCTCTACATGCAGTACAGGTCCAGGCCCAAATCAACGCCTTCATTTCCAGACACATGCAGGCCTTCCCTAGGCAGCAGATCTAGCAGAACTACACACCCTGCCCCAAGCAAGAACGTGGGGAAAAGAGACATACACAAAGAAAGCCACCGAGTATTTATGTCTACCCCCCAGCATGCACCACTGACGATAAACCTCCTAGTGGTATATACAAATATTCATAATCCAGCATTATTGCATCTTCACCCCAGCAGCAGGCATAAGCATACAATAACACTGGGTTTAGGGAAGACTAAATGAGGAATGCATTAAAATGCATTAACAAAAATGTATCTTATTTGTGTATCACTCGGCTGTAGATCCTTAAATCATCTCTGAATTGGTGCCGGCACTGTCCTTCCTTCTGGAGGGGGGCTACTTTTGTTCCCCATAGTCCCTGTCTGTGTTGTAAAGTAGTCACCACTCCAAAAATAAAAAAATACAGCAAGTCCAGTTGCCTTGATTTATTTTTTACAGATATACCATGACCTGGATGATTGAGAACCTTTACTGACAGAGATCATTTTGTTGTTCAGTTTTGGTTAAAATTATAATCCTACCCACATGAATAGACCCTTATGTTGAGGAACAATTACTGACAATTTATAATACAATTATTATTACCCAATTTTTGGTAAAATAGAAACGATAGGGTTATGTCGGGTAAATAGACGTCAAGGTTTAAAATTGCACGCACCCGTGAAATCGCGAAAAACTACCATACCCAAAATTGACCATAGGCGAAGCTTTAAAAGCTTTTACCTCTCATCAGTTTCGGGTTATCAGTGATTAAGGGCCCTAGAATTATTGCTCTCACTGAAAAGTTTGCATATATAGGGGTCTATTCAATAAGCTGCCGAAGTATCTAGCCGTACCTTCAGCTGATCCTTTGGCTAGCTTCGGCCCCAGGACCCCTTCGGTTCAGTAGAACCAAAGGGCTGCTGTAAGGGCTATTCACTATAGCCCGTACAGCTCCCGAAGATGGCCGAGCGGCTCAGACGAGGTAAAAGCCAAAGCTGGTCGAACAGCCGGCCATTGGCCGGCCGACAGCCTGCTAATGACAGTTGGGCGGAGCCAGCCATCACCTCACTGCTGGCTGCGGCCACTTGCAGAGACAGATCAGCGTCCCCTGCTTACCTACCTTATTGTCCTTTCTGTTCCATGTTATGGCTTGTTTGTTGATGTAAAGTTGTTGACCTGATATGGAATAGTTGCCAACATCAATGTCTACATAGCAGAAATCGTTTTCTTCTTTTATCCAGTTCATTATTTTGTAGTGGTAGGCAAATTCTCCGTTGTCATTAAAAAAAGGCTCATCTGACATATCGAGCAAGTATGTTATTTTCGATATGTAATGATGCAACTGAAAAGTAATATAGACAAGTCCACCATATATGAAAACGAATGGTTACAGTAGATGTAAACCCAACCAGTAAAATGTTGATGCCATTTTAAGAGCTGTTTCCAAGGCTCTTTAACCACTTCTAGCGGGCCCATGTAAATGTATGTCATCCGCTGTTTGTGGTTATAGCAAGAACACGGCTGCAGTTCCGTTTTAAACAGCAGACGATTGCTGTTTAAATACAAGTGATCTGGCATCTGTACAGGTGCTGGATCACTTGTAGGGTGCTGCGCCATGTGTCCCCCCCCCCCCTGCCATCGGCTTCCCGAGCTCCCCCGTGTGAGCCCGGGACCAGCACGGCGGGTCTACCCTAACAGATCGGTAGGAAATCAGCAGGCTTCCAGCCGCTGATCTCTCCTCGAATCACTGGACCTGGAAGTGATGTGCATTACATCACTTCCGGTGTCACTGTGCACATTCTCTGCCCAGAAGAAGAAGCTGGTGGAGCAGATCTCTACTTCATCAGCTTCTTTGGGGTCCTTGGTGACATCAGGGGTCTGAAAAGTGTACTGGTGGCAGCGGGAATTCCCATACCCAGTAATAAAACATATCAGCTAGATTGTCCGGACAAAAGCCAGAAAGTTCCCAACTATGTCCACAACACACCCACAATATGCCTTGCCTGCAATTGAATGTTCATGCTTTAGACCTCTTTTTTGGGGTTATTTATCGTGTTCAGATCCCCCAGCTGATCAGCACACAATTTCAGCTTTTTTTTTTCCAGGACCCTGCCCAAGTTATTCACAATAAGCAAGTAGCTTTAAAATCCTATGGATCAGGTTAGTTACTACCTGTCACTTTAAAGCAGAACCAAACCCTCTTATCCTCCTTTCTGCCCAGGTCCATGCATCCGAATGTCCGAATTCCAATGAGGCAAACTAACGGATCATCTGAATTTAGTTAAAGGAGAATTATGAGGCGAGTAATTTTCACTCAGCCTCATAATCTGAGCCGACCTGTGACAATGAAACTTTCACAGGTCGGCTCAGTAGATCGGGAAGTGAGCGAACACATACCGGCGCTCGCTCACTTCTCGATCTATCCGTTCAGAGAGCCGTGACAGGGGAGGGACTGGATTCCCCCCTCCCCTGTCCGATCCTCCAGCGGTGACTGGTGAAACGGACGGGGGAGGGGGCGGGGACAGCTGGCTCTGCCTCTAGATAGGCAGAGCCAGCTGTCAGTCACGCAGATGGGCGGATCCAGACAGAATTGTCGGGATCCGTTCCAGCTGCGGCGTCTAAGTATGCCGCGAGCTGTAGCTCGCGGTATACTGAGCTTTGGGTGACGGGACGATGCTAGTTTGTGTCCTCCCGTTACCCTTAGGAGAGCTATGGGGAAAAACCACATAGTTCTCCTTTAAAAATGAAACGAAATCAGACACGTGACTGTTTTCTGGCCAATCAGAAAACCTTGTCAGAAACTAAAATGAAATTCTGAAAGATTTAATGCTGAAACCCATTTTTTCCCGGCTTACATGTCTACTGTAAAGAAGGGTTCGTGCGGTGTGCTTTTTCTATAGATCTTTTGCCATTTCGAATTAGTTTGTGAATCACTTATATTGATTACCTGATTGATTTTGCTTCTGGTGATATATTTTTGGTGTACACTGATATCATGCAGAGCCTTAGCCATCGCTTCTACCGCATAATACACTCTGGAAGAGACCCCTACAGATATATATTGCCTCACCATCCGAATGAGATTCCAAATTGTGTCATTGTAGCTGAAATCTAGATGATCGTTATTATACAGTTTTTGTAAAGAAGCGACATAGCTCTGTGCATTGTGAACAAGAAACCCGAATCAACAGACTTTCGTTGTGTTCCCCCACTTGTATAGAATCCAAAAAAGATTCAATTCCCGGAACTTGCAAGGGAAAACTGACTGCCAAACACGAGGAAGTATGAAATCCGTTTGTCGTTTCATCAACAGAGGCATAATATGGGGGTACAATGATCAACCCCCCATCATGCATGGTCTCAAAATGAGCAAGAAAACAAAGGACGTCAACTGTGAAGGATCCGCACAAGACGACAACTTTAGAATACGCTTTTTTAAAAGTAGCAAACATTTTGTCTATAGACTCGTCCATGGTGTTCACTTTCAGAACGAATTCTGAACAAATTCCCTGTAAAGTTAAATGTCTCCTCAGTATCTGTAGTTCACTTTCTCCAGTGTCATCATCTGATGCAAAAATTCCAATCCACGTCCAGCCAAAGAGTTGTAATATTTTGGCCAGCGCTGAATAATAGATCTCATTGTGTAACAACCAGACCCCACAGGTCTTATTTTAGGTGCAGGATCACAGCTGCAGAAGTATGAGGAGGGGGTGCAATCCTACACCACAGTGAATTTACAGTCTTATGGTAATGAGTTAGGCAACAATTACTTAGCATGAAAAATAGATGAGGTTTTATTGTAGGGAGTAGGCCTTTTAGATTAGTGGGGTGAAGGATGACAACAATCAATGGGAGCAATCAAGTTATCCATATGCACAGTTCTATCAATATGCAAGCATTTGGAAATCACAGGCTGTGGTATGCTTACTGCTATTTTAGTTGATGGGAATGATAAGGAGAATGTTGGTGCCCTCCGGTGGATCTTTAGAGTAACTGCAGTCCGGATTGTAATAGTCCTTGCTGAAGCTGGGGATGAAGGAGGTAGTGGAGACCGAATTGCAGGGCTGGAGGGAAGTCGAAGCAGGATGTGCTGGTGGTTTTGGAGGGGCTCTGTCCGGCCCAATAAGAGAAAGAGGTTCGGTGCTGGGATACAGGAACTTGCCTGGCGTCTTCACACTTGCTCGAACGTCAGGCAAGTGTAACGTTTTAGTTGATAGGTTCGTAGAAAAAGGTTACAGGAGAAACGATTTGCACCTAATAAGGGATAAGGTTGGGAAGCTAGATAGAGGAGCCCTCATACATCAGGGTCCTAATAAGAAAACTGATACGTTCCCAATATCTTTTATAACAGATTACTCAGCACAACATCGTGATCTGGAAGCTATTATTAAAAAACACTGGGATATCTTAAAAAGAGACAAAACACTTAGCACCTTACTCTCCCCCCAACCTAGAATTATTTATAGAAGAGCTCCTACCTTAAGAGACAAAATATCGAAAAATGTGATCGATCCACCCAGACACACTGTCTCTTTTTTTGAGGGGGTTGGTTTTTACCCCTGTAAGAGATGTATAGGGTGTAGAGTCACAGGTCTTAGAACGAAAATTAATTCTTTCAAATCTAACACTACTAATAAAGAATATAAAATAAAACCATTTATCTCCTGCACCAGTCGCTATGTAACCTACCTCTTGGAGTGTCCCTGTGGTCTCCAATATGTCGGTCGAACCACTAGGGAACTCAAAAAAAGAATAGAGGAGCATGTTAATAACATTAAAAAGGGTTTCACAAAACACAGTCTCTCTAGACATTTTAAATTGGTCCATAACCAAGACCCTAGTGGTTTACAAATCTGTGGGATTGATAAAATTAAGAATCATTGGAGAGGCTCTCATCTCACTAGAGATATTTCTAGGAATGAGTCCAAATGGATTTTTCTTTTGGACACTATGGCACCCAGAGGACTCAATATAGATTTCGATCTTAATTGTTTTCTTTCGAATAAATAAGAAAGATTTATTAATATTCATTTTTTTTATTTATCCTTATATTTACTCATTGGATACTCTTCACATTTTGTTAGTTTTACAGCTTCACATATTTATTCCTCACTCACTTATTTATCTATTTAATATATTTTTTATCATTACATGATATGTTAAACATTATATATTGGTCACATGTGTTATGTTTACTATATATTATGTATACTTACTTCACGATCAATCGGTTATTAGTGTCCAGCTTAATTACACTTCACTTAAATATTGTTAGTTTTTGTTTCATACTACTTCTGTTCCAGCCTTCACTGTACACTACTATTACCACATATCAAATATCTCTTTCTGAGATCGATTATTCACACACACCCTTTACGATATAATCTGTACTTAAGTTTTATTTTGAATTAATTTCTTTCACAGCTCAGCCCTATTGTGTCCTTCCTTTCTGAATTGATTGTCCATCTCCACTCATTTTTTAGATCGGCCTTTATACCCCTAAATTGATATATAAGCGTCTATATATACTATTTGCTGATTGCAACCGTATTTTAATCTTTGTATCGGTTTTATATATTTTTATCGCATTATTATCTATACTATGAATTTATTTGATTGGATATGTGCTACTAAGATATTATATTTAATCATGTTCTCTGATACGAATTGTTATCTTTTGTGATATATGATCCGATTTGTTAAGTCTCTATTTATGTTCAAATTTTAATTGCTTAATGATGTGTCTGTTTTAATAATTCGTTTACGCTGCCTTCTAATTGACTCTCTTCTGATTGGGATCAATTAGCGGAGTGTATTTATACGATTCACCTCCTGTCTTTTGCATCCACCCCCCTTCTGAGGAAGTCACATGACGAAACGCGTCGAGGAGGGTAGATGCTAATTTATCAGACACGAGGTTTCACGCTTGTCTCTGTGTTGTTTTTAGCTGGCTGATATTTTTTTGCCTTGTAAGCCAATTTTTGGAATAAAAGTTTATGGCTTTATATATTGCGCAATGAAGGTTCTTTCTTTTTCTTTTATTCATCTCTAAAAAACTCTGTGGGACAAACGGCAAAGCACTTTTGCTATTCAGAAAAGATCGGACTCCTCATCCGTGAGTTACAGCCAACGGCTTAGAGGAGAAAATCAACTGTTTCAGCTGCCGGGACTCGCAGAGAATACGTCTGCACTAAAGCCCAATCACGGTACCACTCATTAAAAGCTTTCTACCAACTTCCCTTTGGTGAGTACCCACCCGAGAGGGACAGCTCGGATCAATTCGAAGTACACTGCTATTTTTGCACATTCGTATATTTGCACACGGAATTTACCGTTCACCTGCCACTCGAGAGGGACAGTTTGGATCAATTTCAAGCACACTGCTATTTTTGCACATTTGTATATTTGCACACGGAATCCACCGTTCACCTGGATTTTTTCTATGTATTGGACACTGTTTTGATGTTTTAAACATTTTTCGTTTATATAATTCATTGGAATGAATTTTATTGGTTCTGATTATTTATTGCATTATAGTTAGAGTGGGTTTATATATTCTTAGAAAGCTAGTCCTGTTTCATACATATATGTTAGGTTTTAGACTGGCCTCGCCAGAAGTACTTATAGCTCACTTTTTTGTTCATATATTTACCCTTAGCGCTTTGTTTCTTTCGATCATACTAGGATTCATCCCTTCTCAGAGCAGCTTTGGGTTTATTTTATTTCTTCACACTTATTCTTAATTTATTAACTTAATCCATCTAATTTCTTATTCCAAATACCACCTCTCTCCAGAAGCGCAGATTTACCTGTTTGCAAGTGTAACGTTCAGCCTTAACTAGGGAGTGGGGGAGGAGTCCTGGAACGAGGAACAGGTGAGTGATCGAGTGCACCTGTTACACATTGCTTTGAACAGTGCGGAAAACATGAGGATAAACCTGTCTGTCGCTTAATGTGTAATCCGTGGAGCCGTAGCTGACCTGAGAGGTGGAGAAGAAACATCATTTAAAGAGTTTAGCCCAAGGAAAGAGTTCACCGTGAGCCACAGCAGGCCTATGGCAATGGTGGTAGAGGACAAAAGGCTGCTTTTCCCCACTAGCCATACCCTTTCCCCCATCATTTGTAGAAATACATCTCATATTAGCTTATTTATACATTTTCAAAATATTCTAAGCCAGATTAGGATGGAGATGATGTTCTGTGTATTTTAGCAGAGGGAGGTCCCATTCGACGCTAAAGGTTGCTGGAGTGATGGACGACCGACCCAACACACCAAAACGTCTATTTCAATTATCAATGGCCAGAAACTGGGTTTTCATATCTTTCAAGGGCCAGCTCTGTAAAAAATTGATATTTCAGTTTTAGGTAGATGTTGGAGAGTTGAAGGACAACTGGGCTTTGGTTAAGGTTGTCCTTTAAAGCGGTGGTTCTCAACCTGTATAACCTCAGCACCTGCATTTGTCCTTGGTCATTAAGTCGTGACCCAAATCGCACTGCGATGGAACGCACGGCATTGAGGTACTGCATGCTCCAGTGCAAGCGATCAAACTGTGGGCGGGAGGTGTGTTTGGGGGGTGCCATTCAAAGGAATGGCAACTCAATGCACCTACCGCACCAGAACGAACAGTAGGTGCAATTGCATGGTAGTTTGTGATTAAAACACTGACAGACACACACAACCACAGACACAATTTAAAACACTCACAGACATTCACAGTCCCAACATTTTTTTACGGGTTCGGTGTGGGCTGCTGTGCTGTGACGGAGCTCCATCCATATGTACATTGCTTATACAGCTCCCTTGCGTGCCCTGTAGTGGTGCCGGGAGCCAGAATGTAACGTCACTCCGGTCGCACAAGGGAGCTGTAAGCAATGCATGTATGGATGGAGCTCACTCGCGGCCATACCCCCAGCCCAACTCAAGATGACACTCGGCACCGGGCAACATATTTTGAATGGCAACCCTGGGGACGAGAACTGACACCTAGTGCACTGGAAGGCATTCGGCGACCCACTGAACATGGGGTTGCGACCCACTTTTGGGTCATGACCCACCAGTTGAAAGCATGCCCCTAATCCTCTGAGCCTATCTGGTACAATATTTACCTTTGCCCCTGTTCCAGCAATCTTCACTGTACATCCTTGGCTAGAGCTGTGCAGCCTTTCATTCAAAACGTTTCGTGCTAGGTCACTTCCTTCCTGCACATGTGCACAGCAGCCTCACTCATGGCCATACCCATTGTGGCCTACAGGGATCCATAGGAATAAATGGGGCCAAAGATCACATGAGCAGAATGAACAGGAAACCCGCATACTCCCTAAGGAGGTTCTAATCATTGCCCCCAATCTGGAGCACCTGATCCTAATTTCCTGGGTTTGAAATGGTAATGCATTTCCGTTAACTGAGACTATACATAAATACACAATGTCATTTGTATGTGTGTATATTATTGAAAAGGTCAATAATTTCCCTGGGGTGCACTTTCCTTTTCACGTGACTGTAAATTCATGTTATCTGAAGGCTTTTTGAACCTACCTGTGTATATTTGTAAAGTCCAAGTATCTGGGCTATAGGAATTGTCGTGGTGGAAAAGTGATCTCCAATAAACCCAGCCAGCATGCCATGTCCTCTACAGGAATAGTTCGGAACCGTCTTCCCTGGTCCAGACAAGAATTTCATAGTACCGCTTACAGCTCTCTTGGAATCCAAACATGAATCAAATAGATGATATCCAAGTGTGATATTAGGCAAGATATATGGATTTTGATTAATCATATCCAGAGCATAAAGGAAAATATAAATATTTATGTAATATTGTTTATATGGACTGTAAATATAGAAGTAAATGAGAAGATCACGTTATACCTGAATATTAATTACTCTATATCATCTAATGAAGGCACTCTCAGATTTGATTAGATGGATTAATCTTGATGTGGGCACTGGGCTGTTTTCGGTTTATGGTCCCCCCACAAGTTTATTTAGGCTATACAATAGTGTCTGTGTACAGGGACATTTGTGTTCTGCCCCCAACATGGGATTGTGGAACATATCTTCAGATTTAGAATGCAGTGTTTCCATTTGGAATTGGAACTCAATCTTTTAAAAACTGAGCTCATGATATTTCCTCTGTCCATATACCTTCCCCTAACTTTTTCACTGAGATTGATAACACAACTATCCATCCCTCCCCCATGCCAAGGTCCTAGGTGTCATCCTTGACTCTGACCTCACCTTTCTTCCCCACATCCAATCGCTATCCAAATCCTGCCGCCTTCACCTTTGTAACATCTCCATAATACACCCCTTCCTCACCAATGAAACCACAAAGCTACTCATCCACTGACTTGGTATCTCTCGTCTCTACTACTGCAACTCCCTCCTCATTGGCCTACCTCTACACAGGCTCCTCCCCCCTGCAGCCTATCATGAATGCAGCTGCTAGACACATCTACCTAACCAACCACTCAGTGTCTGCAACCCCCCTCTGCCAATCCCTGCACTGGCTTCCAAACGCCCAAAGGATAAAATTCAAAATATTAACAACCACTTACAAAGCCATCCACAACTCTGCCCCAGGTTACATCTCAAACCTTGTCTCAAAGTATTATCCTATCCGTCCCCTCTGCTCCTCCCGAGACCTTCTGCTTTCCAGCTCCCTCATCAACTCCTCCCATGCTCACCTCCAGGACTTCACTAGAGTCTCTCCCATCCTTTGGAACTCCTTAACCCAACCTGTCTGGCTATCTCCTTCTCTGACTACCTTTAGTGCGATCCCTAAAGACTCATCATTTCAGGGGAGCCTATCCCACCTCAACCTAACCTCTGAACCATCAATTTCCTAATCAACTCATCCCCACACAGCTACCTCCTCATGTATCACTTGCCCCTCCCTTTCAGATTGTAAGCCCTCAGGGGCAGGGCCCTCCTTACCATCTTGTCTTAACTTGTATTGTACATCTGCCACCTTCAGAATGCTGACACTGTGACCAGAGCAACAGCGGTTGCCTAGGACAATGGTTACCAGCAGTCACAGACACCAGAGGCAGCAAGTAATCGGCGGTATCATTCACCAGTGATAGCGGTTACCCCCGGCAAAGACATCTCCCATCGCAGAGGGAGAGAGATCAGAGAGCTGGGAATCACAGAGGATGCTTGTGGCCACCCCTGGAGACGATTCTGCCTGGATATGATGAGCAGCTGTTAACCAGTGACTTGTTACCATCCTAAGAGCACTCCAACGATTCATACACACAGGCCTGTGCAACATACAGACTCACTTCTTCCCAATCCTGCAGTGTATGAGTTAACTTTGGGACTGAGCCGCAGGAACGTTCAGTTTGCTGAGGATGTTATAAGACTGTAGGTGCAGCTACCATTATTGATTTATATCTACATTATATCTGACTTGTTTAAAAAATTTGACATAAAACCGTCCATGAGGTGTGCTGTGGATCCATTACAACTGGTGTATCACAGAGGTGAGACCAGAAGACCCGTTTATCCAGCGGCTCCTTCAGGGGTAAGTGCTACACATTCCTACTTAGCTCAGAGTTAAATTACCTTGAACTGTCTAAGTCGTAAATGACCTGAAATGTGCAGAAATCTGTGACTGTCTTAGGATTCACATTGTAATTAAATGACCAATAGAAACTTTTAGTCTAAATGCTTTATAGAGAGAAGGTGAGAGAGGTCCAAGTATCTTCAAATTATTACAAGAGTTATCCTAGGAATGTGCTGCAAGCTGGCATCAGGACTCCATGACCAGCATGTTAACTTAGGTGACCTTCTATATAGAGTCCTATGTTATCCTATCATGGTAGGCTGCGCATGCTTCACTTACATGGCCAGCATCTATTGCTATTTGGGGAATAGGCTGTGTTCAGATGGATGCCATCAACAGAGGCCACATCTAATATGTCTAATCTCATTCTACACAAAAATGTATTGGAGGAACTGCAAACATAAGGAATTTTAACAGATACACAAACCGTTTAAATAGGTCTCCTACATTCAGGGGGTGGATGCAGTTCGGTTATAGCACACACCCAATGCAGTCCAGTTAGAGAACACACAATGCTATCAAGTTAGAGAACACACAATGTAGTCCAGTTAGAGAACACACACAATGTGGTCCAGTTAGAGAACACACACAATGCAGTTCAGTTAGATCACACATAATGCAGTCCAGTTAGAGAACACACACAATGCAGTCCAGTTAGAGAACACACACAATGTAGTCCAGTTAGAGAACACACAATGTTGTCCAGTTAGAGAACACACAATGTAGTCCAGTTAGAGAACACACAATGTGGTCCTGTTAGAGAACACACACAATGCAGTCCAGTTAGAGAACACACAATGCAGTCCAGTTAGAGAACAGACAATGTAGTCCAGTTAGAGAACACATACAATGCAGTCCAGTTAGAGAACACACAATGTAGTCCAGTTAGAGAACACACACAATGTAGTCCAGTTAGAGAACACACACAATGCAGTTCAGTTAGAGAACACACACAATGCAGTCCAGTTAGAGAACACACAATGTAGTCCAGTTAGAGAACACACAATGTAGTCCAGTTAGATCACACATGTCCTGTAGGTCCAGCAGGGAGTAAGTGGATTTAATTTCTTTTCACTTCATGTCCTGTAGACCTAGCAAGAAGTAAGAGGATTTCACTTTACTTCCTGTCCTGTAGATCCAACAGGAAGTGAGAGGATTTATCTTAGTTTCATGTACTATAGTCTAGTCAGAGAACACACAATGTAGCCCAGTTAAAGAACACACAGTGCAGTCCACTTAGAGAACCCACAATGTGGTCCAGTTAGAGAACACACACAATGCAAACTGGTTAGAGCACATGCACATGTAGTCCAAATAGAATCCACATACTGTACATGCAAACCAGGTAGAGCACACATAAATGCAGCCTAGTTAGAGCATTCACACACATGCAATCCAATAAGCGAACACACAGCAGCTTTCCAGTCCAGTTCATACGCAAATGCAAAAAAGCAAAGTCTCCAACCCCACAAACTAACAAAAACACAAGTCAGTTGCAGCTTCGTATGACAACGACGCTCGACCACACATATTAGGTATTGCCGTGCATGAGTAAAAGCAATATGTAATTCTAGGGCCATTATTCACAGTTAAATGTAAACTGATGACCTGTAAAAGATTTTAAAGTGTCGCCGATAAGACAGTTTTGCATACCATATTTTTTTTGCCACGGCACACTCAATTTTGAAGCTTGACAAGTGTGGTCTCTATTTACTCGCTGCAACCTCCTCTTTTATATTTTACCAGAAAATTAGATATTATATTGTGCTTATGTGTACTAAAATAGTTTTTTTTTATTGAAAATTTGGTTTTGATAAACAGTTGAGCATAAAAAAAATTGCAATTGCCACCATTTTATCCTAGAGGGTCTCTGATTTTAGGAAATCTGCATTGTTTCTTGGACACCATCCACAGGATTGTGGCTGTTTGATGAGATTTTATGACTTACACTGAGCATGTGCTTTGACTCATATACGTGTTTGCTTGACTCATATACGGTGGATAATCTGCAGCTTTTGTATTCACGGTGAACACTCCTCCAATAACAATGTCCCCATCATGGAAGTATTCATGTTCATCCTTAGATTCACTTATGTTGAAGTTACAGACTGTTGCAGACATCCTCAGAGATATTATCAAGCACAGCATGTAATATAAGTGAGCTGGAAAAGACGTTTGAAACATAATTGTATTACGACGTATCATCCACTCCATTATAATGAGGGCTTTTTCATGGGGCCTGTAACAGTCATCAGAATGATCCTCCATTGTGTGTATCCCAGTGACAGTACAATGAGCTGACTCCTCTCCCCCTCCCTTTATACAGTTCCGTGTCATACATCTCTATTGTGCTGAATATAGTGATATTATTTGGTTACATTTAGCTTTTCCAAAGTTAATTTGTAGATTAGATATGGTTTAAACTGATATACTTTTATTTTTTGAGAATCACTTCAATTAACATTTCTTATAACTTTATTGTTAGGAGGCAGTGACTGACATGGATTACATTGCTGAATACATGATTGATGAAAAATTACTTCCGGGATTGTTAACTTTATTGTGTGCGTTTTTTTTAATTAAAGCACTTTTTAAGGTGTGTGTATGTTTATTTACTTTTAACTCCTTGTAGGAATAGATATGGGGTATCATCAGTCTCCATTATATTACCTCCCCCTCTTTCTTCAAGAAGCTCTTCTCCCTCCACATTGCGACAAATATACTTTGCAATATACTTTGTAAGGGGGAAGTCTTTCCACTTCCCTTTTCCCTTACAAGATACCCTCCAATGTTGAAAGGCATGTGGCCTCCGTCTGCTGGCCACCCAAACTGTTTGCCTGGATGGAATAGTAACAGAAGTCCTACACCTTTTATTTCTCTTTTCTTATATTATTGAATTGATACTTCAATGAATCATATTGTTGGGTTGCAGTACGAAAGCCAAGACAATTGTAAAAGAAAAGGGACAGAGTTGAATAATAAGATTCAGCCCCCATAAAGAATTTATAAAAAAAAAAAGATTCAGCCCCCATAGATATTAATAGGGTGCGCCACTATGTTCGGGGTGTGCAGGCTTTAATCAGGCTGTAATTAAACCGTTTGGAACGTAACCCAGGAAGACTCATCCATAATCTTGGCTGAAAACAGAACCTAACTCCTTATCTTGTCCTACAAATCATCAATCAGTAAGAAATACCAGAAATTCAAACATAACATAATTACAGCAGGGTCCAGGACACCTCGCATTCTACACTCTATATATCCCGATGCTGGGGATGTGATTCCTCTCTAGGAGACCTTTTTAAACATTATGCTAATCTAACAATATTATTCAAAATTCTGAATGCACACCCAAACTAAAGAACCATTGTTTCATTTTTTTCCTAATCTATTACAATACATCAGGGTATGTAAAACATTGTTATAATTTACATGGTTAGCACCACAAACTTCTCTATCCTTGCTGGAAAATACCCATCAACTCTCCCAATACAGTAATTGTTTCCTCATAATTATTTAAATCAAATTAATGGAACATCTCTCTAGCTGCATAAAAGCTGCTAATTTAAGATTTTATACCACCTGGCTCTATTTGATTTAATATTCCTTAACAGATGAGTATTCATAGGTCCTATCCCAACAAACTTTATACCCTCATACCCTATACCCTATGACTCATTTTAGTACCCCCCCTTCCTGCTACAAATCCAACATTATATACATTATGGTTACCCTACAAATTGCCTCTTTCACTCCCCCCCCTTTATTTCTATCCTACTGATTGACCAAGCTCCATACATGTCTTCATATAGGACTGTAAATGGTCATTAGCAACTCAAAGTAAACCATGGCACTTTCAGTCAGTCTTCTGTACCTAAGGAACGGACGGGGCGGGTACAGCTGGCTCTGCCTCTAGATAGTCAGAGCCAGCTGTCACTCACGCAGGTGTGCGGATCTCGACGTCTAAGTATTCCCAAACATTTGGAATTTCTCTCCTACACTGATGATATCTCTAAGGCATTGGCATCCAGTTCTGTGTTGCTTTGTCTTGTGACTCTCTTCATAATGGGAATCTTTATATCCTATGTGGATACCGCCATTGTCAAAGCTAATAATCGGAGCTTGAGCTTTGTCCTGCTTGTCTATATCATGTTGAGCTTCCTCTGTGTGTTCTTGTTCCTTGGTCATCCACTGGATATAACCTGCATACTGCGTGTCACCACTTTTGGTATCATCTTCTCTACGGCTGTGTCCTCTCTTCTGGCCAAAACAATCATGGTTTACATTGCTTTTACAGCCGCCAAACCTGGCAGCTACTGGAGGAAATGGATTGGAAGCAAACTTCCGAATTCTGTAGTATTACTGCTTTCATCTGTTCAGGTTATGATATGTCTTGCTTGGTTGTCTGTATCTCACCCGTTTCAGGAAATGGACATTTATTCTTATCTGGACAAGATCGTCATTCAGTGTAATGAAGGGTCAGTTATCGGGTTCTACTCTGTGTTGGGTTATATGGGGTTTCTGGCAGCTGTGAGTTTTGTTCTGGCTTTCATGGTGAGGACATTACCGGACAGTTTTAATGAGGCCAAGTACATCACCTTCAGCATGCTGGTGTTCTGCAGTGTCTGGATTGCCATGATCCCGGCCTATCTGAGCACTAAAGGGAAATATATGGTGGCTGTAGAGGTATTCACCATATTGGTCTCAAGTGCTGGACTTCTAAGTTGCATATTTTTCCCAAAATGTTTTATGATTCTTTTTAGGCCAGACTTGAACACACAAACAGATCTGCTTTCTAAGAAGCATAGTCCTTTGATAACATTTTATTAGTAAAATAAATCAAAAAATGCAACTGCAATTCTATTACTGCTTACATAAATATAAAAATCTAATTGCACTTTTGGTTACATTTTCCTTGTTCAGCAGGTTGAATAAAAAATATATACCTATGTATACCCAACTTTCCTATGAGGACATCTAGAAATAGAGGGGGGACACCAAATAATGGCTATGATCTCTTCTCCATGCATATGCACTCCTGCTGGGATGTGTCTTCTCCATGCCGGGCTCAGTGCTCCACATTTCTTCCACAGACTGAAATTTTTAATTTGGCATTCACATCATGTAATAAACATTAAACTTTTGTCCCTTCCTGAAATAAGCTAACTTGCTATTCTCTGCTTCCAATGATGACACTACCAATACAAAGGCTAAAAGAAGTCATAGTCTTATTTATTTATACAGAAATATAAAATTACATAGTAAAAGATAAAATGGATACAAATGTAGATTATCACTAAGACAATAAGACAAAGACAATAAAGCGAATACTTTATGTAGCAAGTCCGCCCCCCCGGTTCTACGTCTTGGCTGGGCTCAGAGAGACAGAGCGATATGGCTGAGCACTGGCTTTTATAATACAAAGGACCCATTCATACATGTATGTCGACACCCCTTTACCCAGAAGTCCCCAGGCCCCTTATAGGTCTTTCGGCCAATCGGCATCTTCCTTAAACTCCATCAGTGATAACAGAAGTGCTCCAACAGGTGGTGCCATGGTACTGCAGGCAATTCCTTGGTCCAGGTCAACACCTTGCCCTTTGATCCTTAGGTGATTGACCCTTAGATGCACTGCAGGATATCTTGAGGGGTTTTTCCCATGTGCATATTACCCCCATCAAACACCACAAGGGTGCTATGCGTGAACTGCTTTCCAGGTGATTGGATTTCTCTTTATCATCACACCTGCCATACCTCTTGCAGGGATGAATGCCACGACCTCCAGCACTGATAAACACAGCTGGCTTCTTTAAAGACTCAAGTACCGTATTTTGCGGTCCATAAGACGCACCGGACCATAGGACGCAGGGAGGTCCGGCGCGCCTTATGGAGCACTCGACAGACTGTAGCTTCTGTCACAGCTTCTATGACAGAAGCTGTGACAGAAGCTGCAGTTAGTGACCGCTGAGACAGGTGGCGCTGTGATTACAGCGCCACGGTATCAGTGATCACACAGAGCAGACAAAGAAAGTCTGTTCTTCGTCTGCTCTATGGTGATCTCGATCGGCAACGCAGCTCGGTTTTAATACGAGTGATCTCATTAGATCACTCGTATTAAACGAGCAGTAGCTCCTACTGCTGAACTTGATCGCTGCTGCCGCTGCTCGGCTTTAATACGAGTGATCTCATTAGATCACTCGTATTAAACTAACAGTGGCTCCTACTACTAGCCCGGCGCCCGAAACTGCATGCCTCGGGCGTCGGCATTCGCTCCATAAGACGCAGGCACATTTTCCCCCTCCTTTTGGGGGGAAAAAAGTGCGTCTTATGGAGCGAAAAATACGGTAATCGAAGTTAAATTCACTCTGTGAAGTTAGATGTTCGATAGATTTAGTATATGAAAAATGTTGTACATTCCAATACATCATACATGCCTGGCTTGGCTTTATCATTGAATCAATGTGCAAAGTACAGACACATTGTAGGCTCTGAATAAGGTCAAATTTGAAGAATCGATGCAGCAACCTTTGTAGGTAGTTTTCAAATCAGATAAGGATTTATTCAATACACACCTTTGGAAAACTGACCCATATAGTGGTTCATAGATCAATTATTTAATAGACATGTACGCCGACAAATAATTTGTTTTGTTTCGCTTTGTTTTGATTCAAATTTTACGTTATTTTGTTTTTCGGGATTCGGGTCCGAAAGTCAATTCATTTTGGGATTCGGATGAAATTCGTTAGAGGTAGTCTGTACAAACTTTCGTTGCCCTTTCTTTTTCGTTTCATTCGTTTCGTTGCAGCAAAATGACAATTTAAAAAAAATAAATATGTTTTTTTGAATGTCCCTTTGCTACAACGAAAATTTGTCCACAAAAGAAAATTCGTACCGAGTACCGCTAACGAAATTCGTCCGAAATTTCATTTTCGGAAATTCAGATCCGTTTTCATTCGTCATTTCTGTTATTTGGAAATTCGAATACATCCGAATCTCCGAATAACGAAAATTCGTCCGAAAAACACATTTTTCCGTAACAATATCTAGTATTTAACATACACTGAGTGGCCAGATTATTATGACCACCTGCCGTTTGTAGGCAAATGAGCTATAATTTGGCGCTGAAGTTGCTAGAGGGCCAGACCATTATAAATAGGGAAGTGGGTTGGTTACCACGACAGTAGAAGTGATTTGTTTGTGAAGATTCGGGGAAACAACGCGATTTAACCGCCTTTGAGCGCGGGATGATTGTTGGCGCTCGGAGCCATGGAGCGAGTATCAGCAAAACAGCAGAATTCGTTACATGTTCAAGAGCGGCTGTTGTTAAAATGTTTAAAGATTGGACTGTCAGCCGAAAATTTGGGTCTGAGCGTGCGAATTGTGGCCGTCAGCAACTAGTCAATCTTAGGGCAGAACGGGGGAGGGGCAAGACTGGTACAAGACAACAGAAGGGCAACAGTGCCGTGTCAGATTCCTCGCATCACCTTTCAACATCTCGTGGAGTCACGAGGCAGCCCAACAAAGTCATCTTGTGGTGTCATCTCGTGGCCCAACGAAGTACTGATGGGGTGGTCATAATAATCTGGCCACTCAGTGTATTGTATGTATAGAACGTGATCGTATAGTGGAATGTCTTTTCACCTGTCATTTTAATTGTCATATCATTCACTATTAGTAGTGTACCTTATCTTTTACCATTTTTACTTTAGAAGATACGTTTTATAATATGTTTTATTAAGCATAATATTACATAGACAAAATGGAGTCTGCAAATGTGATTCAACAAGGATCATCATTTATCTCTACACGTTTCCCCCCTTTGATCAGCGCTGATCACATTTTCTCATTCATCTACATTAGCGTGGAGTAACGCAAGTGAAAGGTGTATATAAAATGGGAGTTTATAAGATGGGAGTTTCTATCACCTCGCTTGTGCAAAAACCTGAAAACATCAATTAACCGATCTTATACACACGTCCTTACCCAGTGATCCTCTAATGCAGAAGAATATTCAATAAAACTTTGTTCCTTACTAAACCTCCTAATTTTAGACAATGTACATTCCTCTTCCTCTACCGCCACGCATAAGCCGGAGCAGCCGAACTTCCGGACTCTCAAAAATTTGGGAATAATGGGACAAAGTCTCTAAACAATCACACCAGACATCTTTTGAGTATTCTTTCACCAGGGCCAGTTTTCTGGATCTTTTATCCATTCAAAAAGGACAAAAGCGAATGTTGGCCGCAAAGGAGAGTGATTTTTCTAGGACCATTATATGATGTTTATTCAATTCTATTTTTCACAAATTACACATTTTCTTTTTTGCCATCTCCTTGCTGTTTACCATCCACAGATGAAATTCTCTGGATCTCTCCCAAATCTTTTTTATATTTTAACTATCCACAAGGGTCTTGAGCATTTTCCTTGTCCATCATATAGTGTACGTGTTCCTTTGACTTGTCTTGTACCCTTATATACCCATTGGTCTCTAGTGGTA
>NW_017307730.1:131569-153158 GCF_000935625.1 Nanorana parkeri
AAAACTCCACAAACACATACATTACTTTCAACAAAATCACCACTTGGTTGATGTGTCTGACTATAGCTCCTGTGGGGCCCTACAATAACTTTTCTACCTGTGTATAATTGATCAATGCATACATTCTCAATGTTAGTATTTTTGTCATCATAACTAGAGTTGTCTATTTCACTTGATTCAGACCTTTCTGATCTAACGTAATATTGTATCTCCCATCAGGCCATGTATATAATTCTCCTTTCTGAAAATCATTCAAATCTCACAAGAAAGTCTTTTGTTTTCTTTGTTTTATCTTCTCTTTGTGTTTTTTTTTCTACATGTTTTTTTCAAAGATTCCCCCATGTTTCCAAATTCTGGATGTGTGTAAGACTTCAGAATTTTTTGCTGTTCCGCTTTCAGCCTGGCATTGATTTTCTCAAAATATTTCCTATCATATTCTAACAAATAGTGGATATATCTCTCAAGGTATTTTCCATTTGTAGATCCTGCCAACCTTTCATGAATTCTATATCCTCAATATATACAAGCTTGGTTTTAAAAAAAATTATCAAACCCTTCACTGTAATTCTCTGCTTTATATAAATTTCAAACTGGCTGTTTCCCATCAGGAGCACATACGTTGTTTGAAACATTTAAAACATTTTTTGGAAATCTTCACTAATCCCTATATCACCTTCTTCCATCAGCAGGTCCTTAATAGAAAATACTAAGCTATCTTCTAAAACTAGTGATTCAAAATGTATATCTTGTTCTAGAAATCCAGCCATGTTTCTGCCTAGGAAAATCTCCCCAAAACCTTCAGGACTTATATTATTTAAATTGTCACCACACTGATCATAGTCCGATAAGGAAGATTTATTTTTTCAAGTCCTCCTCTTTTTCTGGGGTATTACTATATGACATGTATTGCACAAACATGATGCATATTAGTGCTTGTACATCATCCCCATTAGAGTCATTTAAATCTAAATTTTATTTCTTTCACTAAAAAATGTTT
This sequence comes from Nanorana parkeri, assembly GCF_000935625.1. Taxonomy (NCBI): domain Eukaryota; kingdom Metazoa; phylum Chordata; class Amphibia; order Anura; family Dicroglossidae; genus Nanorana; species Nanorana parkeri. Next base: position 132,567 of record NW_017307730.1, read on the forward strand.
CCCTTTATTAGCATCTGTAGCCCTGTTATGGGATCCGCTCCTTTAAGAGAAAAGATATTGCAGCTGCAGGTGGAGCCGGAGAGCACAGCTTTGTGGGGATTGTGGACACAGCCACTGAGGAATGACAAATGAAAATGGATACTTGAACTAAAATTCCCAGAGTGCTAAAGGGGAGAAGGGAAGTAAACTCTGAGGGCTAAAGGTTGCTGGCCGGAGTGATATACAGTTTGATTACTGTCCAACAAGTTCACAGTTAGAATAACCGCATTTACTGATCATCACTGCTATGCAGATGTCTCATATACAGTCTCTGTGTTATGCTGTGTAGAGATAAATGTTGATGTTGTATACTGCTATTCAGATTATTATATACAGTAAATAGTTATTTAAAATCTCACAAGGTGTGCTGGTGTGCTGTGGATTCATTGTTTGTGGTGTGTCACAGAGGTGATACAGAAGACCCGATCATCCAGCGGCTCCTTCGGGGGTGAGCGCTACACATCCATCACTTTTTAGAGGGAATCATGAAGAAATAATGGCCAATTTCAATGCAGGACGAGCACCTAAGGAAAGCTCTGAATAAACATCCGAGTATAACATACCAAAGAGGCAGAAACACACACGATAGACTGGTACATTGGAGGAGAAGAAGAAGAAGAAGAAAAAAGTTGAGGATAAGAACTTGTTTCCGGAACCACCAAAAGTTTATTTTCATTTTGGTCACTGTAAGGCCTGTAAATATACAGTATCTGACCGAAATGAGTACACCCCTCACATGTTTGTAAATATTTTATTATATCATTTCATGTGATGACACAGAAGATGCCCCACACATCTGTGGGGCATCCGCAAATGAAAGGTGGAGGAGTGCAAGGTCTCTAACATCCACCAGCTCCGGGATGTCGTCATGGAGGAGCGGAAGAGGACTCCAGTGGCAACCTGTGAAGCTCTGGTGAACTCCATGCCCAAGAGGGTTAAGGCAGTGCTGAAAATAATGGTGGCCACACCAAATAGCAAAGTGTCATTTCTTCTGTGTCGTCACATGAAATATCATAAAATATTTACAAAAATGTGAGGGGTGTACTCACTTCTGTGAGATACTGTATGTATACAGATAAAAACTAATAAGATACTTGAGTAAGCTAATGCTGCTGCAAAAAAAAAAAAAAGAAGTTTGTATTAAGGTTATAGAGTAATTGTTTATAGAGGATTAACAAATATGCTATAATATAAATCCAATATAATGATATATTTATTTTTTAAATACAACCAAACTCAAATGTTCAGGGAATAACATTTTTACATGACTGCTCGGGTGTTCTTTTTGTACCTTGCCTTCTTATCTAGGCTGTACACGGTGCAAATTTTAGCCGGTTCATTATGAAAAAAATGAGCACAATGGGTGCCACTGTCGGCACACTTCCATCCGGCATCCCTTGAACAGCTGATTAAAGGAGTAAGTTGGAAAATCTTTGGCCAAATGGAACTTGCAGCCAATCAGCAATACAATGCAAAAAAGCAGGGGATCTTCCCTCTGAATTTGGATGATAACCTCCATCCACATTGGTAGCATTGATGAAGGAATCTATTACATTTTCCTTGTTCAGCCTGCAGGTTGAATAAAGAAAATAAACCCGTGTATAGACAACTTTACTCTAAGGAAATCTAGAAACAGAGGGGGGGGGGGGGCCCCCAAACAAAGCCCATAAACTCCTGCTGAGAAATGTCTTCTCAATGCTGTGTCAGGCTCAGTGCTCCATATTTCTTCCACAGACTCAAAGTTGGAACAAAGAAAATACAACTATGTATACTCAGCTTTACTTTGAGGAAATCTAGAAACAGAGGGGGGACCCCAAACAATGGTCACAATCTCTGCCCCATGTGCAGTGGCGTAACACAGGCCTGGGTCGCTATGGCATCTCACACTGCTGGCTGTCACTGGCGGCTGTGAAGAGAAATGTGACGCTGTTCAGATCACTGAAAGTGATCATTGCAGCGGCGCGTTCCTCTCCACAGCCGCTGCTGAGTCGGTGGAGCATGCTGGACCTAGCAGTGGAGGAGAAGTCGGGGCCAAGGGTTGAAATCAGAAGAGGAGGCGGGGCCCAGCCACAGGGGAGGGGGAGGGCCTGGCTCATCACCGACGGTGGAGGAAGAGGAGGCGGACAGGTAAGGAATGTGACCAGCCCATCTGGGGGTGACCCTGCAGAGCCCACCTTAGAGAGTCTATGGTGGGCTCTGCAGGGTCACCCTCAGGTGGGCTGTGTGGGGTCTCAATTGGGCTCTGTAAGGGGTGTAACTAGAGATCAAAGGAGCCCCATACAACATTTTGCTATGGGGCCCTGTGATTTCTAGTTACGCCCCTGCCCATGTGTATCCACTCCTGCTGGGATATGTCTTCTCTATGCTATGCCGGGCTCAGTACCCCACATTTCCACAGACTCAAATTTCTAATTTCACATACACATCATACACACCTGTGTTGGCTTTATCATTGCATCAATGTGCAAAGTACAGACACGTTGTAGGCTCACATGAGATATTTTGGGTTCTAGTCATTTCGGTGATAAATTTAAAAAACTCTCTTTTTTCTAAATGCTGATTTTTGTTCAGTTCTGCTAATAAATTTCTGCCATAAGAAAACAGCTGAAATTAGATAATATGAATCTTATTCGGGACAAAGAGAGCTGTATGACACCGATGTGTATAAAGAGAGGGATGGAGAAGAGTCAGGTCATTATACTGTCACTGAAATGCACACTCTGCAGATGTCTGTGTCAGATTATGTCACCAATCATCATGAAAGTGATTTTATGGCCATGGATTATATGTTACCGTGTAAGAATGCAGTTCTCAGATTCACAGCTGCATCTCATCCCTTTAAAGTCCTCTTGTGGGTGCTCTTATTTTGTGTGGCACCATTCGTTTCATACAGCCAGAGTCCGGCACCGGCCTGTAACCTCAGTCTGAAAGATGTCTATGAGGACTATGAATGTTTCAAGGATGGAGACATTGTTCTTGGAGGAGTTTTCACTGTGAAAATAGTATTAAATTATATACCAGACTCAGTTATGGATAATGATGAGAATAAAGGAAAAGCTTTTGTGTAAGTCCATTAACATGACACTTTATAACAAAACATACTACAAGTGTTTCAGTGCCGGAAATTCTGTTACATTATTTCACACACTTTTCTTAGACATTTGTCTGAGCAATATTTCTGTGAACAGAACTCGAGATATTAATATTTTCTATTAGAAAATTTCCATTCTATCTTGATTATCTAAATTTCAGATTCCCCCCTCCCCCCCATATTATGGCTTCACAAATAGTGATGGGCAGTGATTTCGTAAATGAAAGCTTGCGGAGAATCTATTCGGTCATCCGCACACTTAGAACATAGAACCATGGAAGAGTGACGGCATAACAAGACCAAGTGGTCTACTGAGTCTGACTCTTTTAGTCTGAGCATACAGGTGAAACTCGAATAATTAGAATATGGTGCAAAGTTCATTTATTTCACTAATGCAACTTAAAAGGTGAAACTAATATATGAGAGAGACTCATTACATGCAAAGCAAGATAATTCAAGCCGTGATTTGTCATCATTGTGATGATTATGGCTTACAGCTCATGAAAACCCCAAGAACCCCAAATCCACAACCTCAAAAAAGTAGATTATTACATGCAATCAATAAAACAAGGATTGTACATAGAACAATATCGGACCTCTGAAAAGTACAAGCATGCATATGTACTCAGTACTCGGTTTGGGCCCCTTTTGCAGCACTTACTGCAATTACTTTTGCACGATATTCTAATTATTCGAGTTTCACCTGTAGGTCTATGTCTGTCTCAAGTATGTTTAAATTCGCTTATTGTTGCTTGACCTCCTTCCTACATCTCCTGGAAATCCGTTTCAGTAAAACAACACACCTTTTCTTATGTCTTGAACTTTCCACCAAGATCTTATTCAAATATGATAAATGATGGCCCTGAAACTTTGCATGCCTTATTAAGACTAAAGCAAGAACAAAAAACAGATATTAGAATTAGGGCTGTGCAAATTAACGATTAATTTCTCGATTAATCGTTAATCTTTTTGATCGATTAAAATTTTTTTGATCGATTACATTTTTTTAAAAACTTTCTGCACCAGCACCAGCCAAGGCTTTGGCCTATACACATACAGCACAGCAATGAAGTAATACAATGAACTAGGATCACACTAATCCAGCACGTTATTATTCTGAGTTGCCCCACTCAAGCGGCGGCCATATTGAGTGGGGCAACTCAGATTAATAACGTGCTGGATTAGTGTGATCCTAGTTCATTGTATTACTTCATTGCTGTGCTGTATGTGTATAGGCCAATATAGTTGGATCTGTATGTGCGTTATAATTAATCAAAATTAATCGATTACATTTTTTTTCGATTAATCGAACACAAAAATTTTAATCAGTAACAGCCCTAATTAGAATATGTTATGTTGGTGTATGAAGGACATGATTTTTTGCTTTTGCAAAATGGTACCACTTGTCCTCATCCCCCGTTACCCAAATAGGTTGATAACTGCAGGGAGTGCAGTTAGTAATCTTAAATCCAAGTTCACAAATGATAAGGGATCTTTGGTGACTTGGTTGGCTCACTGTTACATTGGGAAGGGGATGTAGTATGTGTTAGGCAGGTGGAATATTAGTACAAGCACATACAAATGATCATTATTTTTTTTAAAGAAAGAAGCTGTCCATAGTCCCACTGTTAGGAGGGCCGAGCCAGTGACAGCTCACAGGAAGGTTCGTGTGGTCAATCACGTTGTCAGGCCGATTGTACTTGTCATTGATGTCTATCAAAACTTTTTCCATAATCTAATTGTTTTTCTGTTAAGTTTAATCTGTTTTTACAGTCAGGATACTAATGTACACCGCATGTAAACCCAATCACTAAATTCTCATGTAACTCTCTCTCTCTCTCTTTAACATATTCAAAGGACAATTTAAAAAAAAAAAATCTGTCTTTTTAAATCTTCAGCTTTCAGTAAAATAATCCCCGCTGACCGTGCCATAATGGTCCTAGTTTGGGCAAATGCTGTTATAGAGTCCCAGTCTTGTGTCCTGCATTGTCACTGGGTCACATGGGCTCTTGAGACAAAAAGTGGCTGTTTTAACACACTTTATATAGTAATGGTACGCTGTTGCCATAAAAAAAGAAATCCTGAGAAATGCCATGCAGCCTTCAACTGTGAACAAAAAAGTTGCTGCACAAAGGCTGCAGAAGATCAGCAGTGATGAGATGCAACAAAACCCGAAAAATAAGTGAAATTAAGTCTTTTATTCAATTGCAGTCTTCCCAAGGGTTCATTAAAAAGGGGTGACAACACAGGAGAGCCATTGTTGAGATAATTGTCACCACATAATAGGCTCCTGGACAAGGACCTTCATGGCAGGATCACCAGGGGTTATTTTTATGAAAGCTGCAGGATTTTAAAGATTGAAATCTTTTTTGAAATGTTATTAACATTAACCCAATCACTAACATCTCTATGTTAAAGTTGACTGATACGTGATGGTTGATGATAAATGTCCTCTATGACACATGTCCCCTATATACCAAAAGAACTGACAATGATATATTTTTGTAATTTTGTAAATTAAGATTTATTTTTCACAGGATATCTTTGCAAAGTTACGTAAATGTTCTAATGTTCATGTTTGCTATTGATAAAATTAATCAGGATCCAGACATCTTGCCCAATATCACACTGGGCTATCATCTATATGACTCTTGGTCTGATCCCAGTAAGGCTGTACGGAGTGTTCTGCAGATCTTATCTGGACCGGGTAAGACAATTCCTAATTATTCCTGTACAGGACACGGCAAGCTGGCTGGTGTCATTGGAGATCACTATTCATTCACAACGATCCCAATAGCCCAAATCCTCGGACTGTACAGATATACACAGGTCGGTGCAACTTATTTTTTTCTTGAACCTTTCTCCATATTCTGGACATAAATGGATCTCTAAATTAAAATGCCCACATAGATGAAGTATTCAGCTCCGTCTCTTCTTGTTATTTGTGAACCCATTTGTAGAGTTTACATTTTTCTTGTACCAAGCATACAAACCCATTAATGTAATGTTGTGACAACACAAATGAAATCTGACCTATACGCAACCAGCAACGTTTACCACTGACATACAAATATAGGAGTTGTTCTACCTGCCAGAGGATCTATGTTTTCTATTCATCTAGCTCTGATACTTACACAGCCCTGCGAGACAGCATAGCAACATACAGGGCCGGCCTTAGGGGTGTGCGGGCTGTGCGGTCATGAGGGGCGTGGTCACTATGGGGCGCTGTAAAGCTTTCTCGCCCAGGGCGCTTAAAGACCTAAGGCCGGCCCTGGCAACATAGACTGGTCACTTCCCAACCCTCAGCTTATAAATGAACATTGAAGGAGCAGGCTGTCAGCACGTTCTTTGTAAGCATCTTGGGAACACCCAAATGGCTCCCAGTCCTGCCTCTCTCTCCTAATGCTGCTGTACAGAGGATTTTAAGAGGATGAAAGCAAGTCAAAATATGGTATGTAGTTATATTTAAAAATGCATTCATTTTATATTTTTCATTTAATTTGTAACTTCCTTCACTTTTTTCACATCTACCCAAAGTTCGAAAAATACATTTTTAATATTTTGAATTACTTATTTTCCTAACTCCTTCATGACTGTGTCACACACATATATGTGGAGTCAAGCAAAATGGCTCCATCGACGTAATCCAGAGTCAATCAGGATGTAGGACCCTTGCCGACCCGCGGAAATAAAAAGAAGTCCCGCCGCACGACGCCCGTCCGATCCCGACGAAAACTAGCCGCAAAAAATGACATTCAGTCCGAATGTCAACAGATGGGTGGAGCGAGCCATGACATCACGGCTCACTCTGCCCATTTGACATTCTCAGCTGTCAAATGCTACATATTGCATTCATATATATCAAATGCTTCTATAGTTAAAAGTTCAGAGTCAATAGTGTAGAGGTTAGAGTACAGGTTTGCCATTGTCAAGGTTGCAGGTTCTAATCCAGAGCAGGGAGAATAATGGATACATTTTTTTTCTTTGCTTTTGAATTGGCATTCTCCTAACAGGGTCTGGTATGAATTGGGGGGGAACCTCAGGCTTTTTTTTTTTTCATCTTCTGCAGACTGTAAAAAAAAAAAAAAATGTCATTTTTCCCCCCCCAATGTCATTTTGCTGCAATGAAATTCGTCCAATAACGAATTGCGTCCATAAACAAATTTTGGCCGGACTACCATTAACGGATTTCATCCGAAAACCGAAATCCGAATCCGAAAAACGAAACGAAACACATTTTTTGTTGTTGTTTCAAAACGAAACGAAACTAAACAAATTTTTTGCTGGTGCACATGTCTAGTCAGGATCAGTTTGTGGCAGTGTAATTTACATAGGATTAAAAAAACAACAACAACAAAAAAGCAAAAGCAACTAATGTTTATACACTGAGTGGCCAGATTATGATGACCACCCCATCAGTACTTCGTTGGGCCACAAGCTGACTCCACGAGATGACTCCACGAGATGACTCCACGAGATGACTTCGTTGGGCCGCCTCGTGACTCCACGAGATGTTGAAAGGTGATGCGAGGAATCTGACACGGCACTGTGGCCTTTCTGTTGTCCTGTACCAGTCTTGCCCCTCCCCCGTTCTGCCCTAACATTGACTAGTCGCTGACGGCCACGAATTCTGCTGTTTTGCTGATACTCACTCCATGGCTCCGAGCGCCAACAATCATCCCGCGTTCAAAGGCTGTTAAATCGCGTTGTTTCCCCGAATCTTCAGAAAAAAAATCACTTCTACTGTCGTGGTAAACAACCCGCTTCCCTATTTATAATGGTCTGGCCCTCTAGCAACTTCAGCGCCAAATTATATCTAATTTGTCTACAAACGTCAGGTGGTCATAATAATCTGGCCACTCGGTGTATATAATAATCCGGCCACTCAGTGTATATATAGATGTGGTATCTCTGTGAATGTCAAAATTAGAGGAATTTAATTAGGATTTTTTTTGGGTGGTGGGTCATGCCAATGGCAAAATGTACACTATATTGCAAAGTATTGGGACACCCCTCCAGATCATTGGATTCAGGTGTTCCGTGACATTTCCTTGCTACTAAATATCACCTGTTAGGCCCTGTTCACACCTTTACATTTTGTCGGGGGTTCAACGCTCTATGAACGCTCTACAAAACGTACAAACTTGAAAATCCCATTGTTTTCTATGGGTATGGTTCACACCTTTCCGTATTTCAGCCCGTCTGAACGCGCTACAAAACGGCCTACGCCTGAAAAGGTACATGTACTTCTTTGGGGCGTTTTGGTCTCGCGTTTCCATTGGGATACAGCCAAGTAGCCCTCGGAAACACGCGTTTGACGCGCGTTTTTTTAACCTCGAATCACGGTAAAAACGTGCACCGCAAAACGCGCAAAAAAAAGGTGTGAACCCAGCCTTAGTGGTATTATAACAAAGTGGAAGCCACTGGGAACAACATCAACTCAGCCACAAAGTGGTAGGCCATGTAAAATGACAGAGCTGAAGCACATAGTGCGCAGAAGTCGGCAACTGTCTGCAGAGTCAATAGCTACAGACCTCCAAACTTTGTGTGGCTTTCAGATTGGCACAACAACAGTGCGTAGAGAGCTCCATGGAATGGGTTTCCATGGCCGAGCAGCTGCATCCAAGCCTTACATCACCAAGTGCAATGCAAAGCGTGGGATGCCGTGGTGTAAAGTGCGCCGCCACTGGACTCTAGAGAAGAGGAGACGTGTTCTCTGGAGTGACCAATCACGCTTCTCTGTCTGGCAATGCGATGGACGTGTCTGGGTTTGGCAGTTCCAAGGAGAACGGTACTTGCCTGACTGCATTGTGCCAGGTGTAAAGTTTGGTGGAGGGGGGGAGTTGTTTTTCAGGGTTTGGGCTTGGCCCCTTAGTTCCAGTGAAGGGAACTCTTAAGGCATTAGCGTACCAAGACATTTTGGACAATTTCATGCTCTCAACTTTGTGGGAACAGTTTGGGGATGGCCCCTTCCTATTCCAACATGACTGCGCATGGATGAGCGAATTTGGGGTGGAGGATCTTGACTGGCCTCCACAGAGTACTGACCTCAACCCGATAGAACACTTTTGGGATGAATTAGAGCGGAGACTGTAAGCAGGGCCTTCTCGTCCAACATCACAAATGGTCAGACATTCCCATAGACACACTCCTAAACCTTGTGGATGCCTTCCCAGAAGAGTTGAAGCTGTTATAGCTGAAAAAGGTGGGCCAACTCAATATTGAACCCTATGGACTAAGATTTGAATGGCAAAAAAGTTCATGTGCGTGTAATGGCCGGCGTCCAAATACTTTTTGGCAATATAGTGTATCTCAAAATGTAAAAATAAATGTTTAGGACAGTTTTCCTTTGACAATAAAAAATTACGAGTTAACCATTACCATTTTCCTCCAAATGAAGGACAGAGGTCCTAGAAAAAAGTTTGACATTATTTCAAAACAGTCAATCAGGGCAAGTGATCAGAGCAACTGATGAAATAATTTTTTGGTTTAATGAGTCAATGAAACCTGAAGTGCAGATCGAGTTTAAAATCATATGCTTCATTCTGTGTGCTTGGCTGATTTCTTATATTGGGATGCTAGTATTGGTATTGACACTGAATCCTGGGTTTGGCACCCACCTTGGCACATAGTGCGGGGAATTGGGTTAGCCATAGGGTGCTATACAGCTCCAGGGCAATGGCGTATCCACATTGGTGTGACCCCGCCATTACAAATTATTTTGGGAAGTACTCATCCAAAGTGAGCAGTGGTGGCGATTCCTAGCCTCTGGTATCTCCGCTCCCTTCTCTCAGGTCCTGGTCAGTCACTTGGTCTGCCTCCCCTGTTGTTATGTCAACTGTGAGTACCCTTGGATCTCCTTACAATGGAGCACACCAAATGTAAAGATACATGGGGCAAAAGGGTGGCCAACACAGCAGCTCCTAGTGGACATGGGGTGGGTTACCTGAGGTTTCCCCTGGTTAACATGCCTGTTAGTCCACCACTACCCTCTAATGCGTCAACTAACCGGTTGAGGCTCATTCCAGAGGTGAACTAGATTTGTTGTCCGCACACTATTTTGCTTCGGAATATTGTCTTTATTTGTATTCCTTTAGCTTTTGCAGTAGATGTGCTGATGACACTGTGGATCGGTTTTCCCTGATCTTTTGCCTTTCCTCCACTGAAGATCCTTCCTCAGCTGGTTTGCAGGATTGATATAGAAGGAATTATGGTGGTTCTGGTGGCACGTAGTGGGCCGAGAAGAGTGTGATAAACAGATGTCCTTCATTTGTCATCAGGCTGGAGGCTTCTGGATCGCCCAACCTTCTGTCTAAAGGACCTGTATTCTATCCTGTTTCTCAGGCACTTGCTTTGACAGTAAGGACATATCCTTACATTATTAAAGGCCTGTAAGCCCATGTCTTGTAAAGAGTGTTAGCGGACATGGAAAGCTTATTTTGCTAGGTATGAATTTTATTTTGTGGGAAAGAATTTAGCATTTCTCTAGTTGGGAGTGGATCAGCAGTTAGGCTTTTGTTTGAGCAAGGGTCAGATTTCAGCTCTGGCGATTCTGTATCAAAGACCCTTGTCTTCTCATTCTTGGGTTAAGGCTTTTATACAAGAATAGCTAATTTAGCTTCTCCTAGATGCCCTCATGGGACTTTAATCTAGTCATCTTGTCTCTTCAGCATGCTTCCTTTGAACCTATAGAAGAAATTACTTTATGGGGTCTAACATGTAAAGTCTTGTTTGCTATTACATCCACTGGGAGAGTTTCAGAGCTAGCAGCTCTGCCTTGTAAGGAGCTTTTTCTTGTTCTTCTTAAGAAACAATACTGCTTCTTTTGATCTCAATCAGGACATTGATCTTCCTTCCTTTTGTCCAAATCCAGTAAATAAAATATCTTACACTATTTGGATGTGCTTTGTGAGATACATGTTGATCTTGCCGATATGGCATTTTTCAGACAGTTGGATTTCTTGTCTGTCAGAAGGGCCTATCAAGGGGGTCCCAGCCTCTTGATCCACCATATCTTATTGGATCAGACAGGTCATTCTTCAGGCTACCTCAGGTAAGGATGCATCACTGCACTCTTAAGGCTCATTCCACAAGGTCTGTTAGAGCTTTTTGGGCCATCTGTCAACTGGCATCTGCTATGCAGATTTGTGAGGTTGGCACCTGGTCTTCTTTTCATAAATTCACAAAATTCTACAAGGTGGATGTTTAAGCATCTGAGGGTGCAGATATTTGCCTGGAAGGCCCTACAGGCTGCTATGTGAGTTAGTCCTGTTCCTGTGCAGGCTGGTAGTTGTAGTCTCTTACCCACCCATCTAATTATAGCTCTTGGATGCCCCAGTCATCTTTGATTCGGCCTTTGTACTGTACTGTACAATCAAGTATATAGGATTTTTGACTGGCCAGTAAAACCCTTTTCTTGTAGAACAATACAGTACACAGGACCCTGGCCTCATTATCCCCCATGGCTTGCAAAACAGCTAAGGAGTACCTGTTGTGGGAAGGGTTATGTGGTATTCTGCAGCTCTGGCCAGTGTCCAAACACCTGCCAATACCACCATAGTACTCAGTCATCTTTGATTCGGCCTATGTCTTGTAGTGTAATCCAGGAAAATAATTTTACAAGTAAGTTAAAAAAACGTATTTTTGGGGGGATAAAGGTTTTACATAAGTGAATAAATGCTGATAATGGTAAACAAGCCTATCAGTGTTTAAAAGAAATAAAGACAAACCTTTTTTGGCTTTATTTCTCCTTTGAGTCACAGGAGAAGGTTTACTAATCTACTCCTGTGACCCAAAGTCAGCATATAGGGAGGTACTGCCTGCTATATGCTGACAGAGCAGAGCTGCTCAGGTCATGGTATAGAGACGGCATGTGACAACTGCAGTGTCCCATGCCGACCCTTAGTATTGGGAAGAGTATATTTTACATTCCCAATCTCTTTTAAATGGATTGTCTCAACCCTGTAACTGCACTTTTGCTTCAGAGGTTGATTTGTTAAAGAATGTTAAAAAATAAAGGAAAAATGCCTAAAAAAGAAAAGTAATGCAGCTACCACCTTTATGGAATAGTAAGCTGCAATCTTTTAGATGTTTTGCTTTCAGGTTTAAATCAACTTTTAATTATATTTTTTATGTCTTCCTGGAGTTCAGCTTTAAGTTTTCTCGTTTGCCTTTTCAGATCAGCTACGGATCCTCAGATTACTCATTAAGTGACAGACACATCTATCCACATGTTTTCCGTATGCTACAAAGTCATCGTGTCCATTATTTAGCCATATCCAAATTAGTAAAACACTTTGGCTGGACTTGGGTTGGAATATTTCTATCAGACGATGAGACCGGAGAGAATGACATCAAAATACTAAAGGGTCACCTGAGAGATCAAGGGATTTGTGTGGCCTTTGCTGTAAGGATAGGTTTTACAAAATATTTTCCAAAGAAAGACTATACAATTGTGAAATATAAGAACCCTCATGTTGTTATATTTTGTGGTATCATTTCAGGAGATATCTTTCTTTATCTGAAGCCGTACAGTGATCTACTAAATGGCACTGTCTTAATTTTTCCCCCATCCTGGGCCTTTAAAGAATTATTTATAATTGGGTCAATTAATGAAAACGCTGCATATTTAGCTGTAGACCTTTTCCCGTTTGTGATTCCGGGGTTTGAAAAGATGTTTGATCACAAAGAGATGTCCAAATATTCAGAAATTCGGTTTCTTGAAGAATTGGTGGTTCATCTGTACTGCGCGTCATCGGCTCAAGAAAATAAATTTGTTTATTTAAAGAACATCACGTCTCCTTCTCGTATGTTAGACATACACAGTTTACAGGCTATATTGGAGGGAGCGAAGAAATACTTGCCAATAGCACTCTCATCCCGGGTGTATTATGCAGTTGAAGCCATGGCTACAGCTATACACAACATGGATTTATATCTTCAAGGAAAAAACCTCACGTACGGCACAAAAAGATTTACTCTGGTAAATGGAAACTTTATCATTATATCAGATCTAGAATTGTATCAGTACTGCAATATGCTGTGGAAAAAACAAATACAACTGACCTCTAGCCTTCCTTTCAGTCTGGCAGGGTTGTACAGGTTCCTCTGCTGGACTGATATTGCCGATTCTGATTACACTGCACAAGGTGAGCTTTATTCAGTGTGCAATAGAAGCTGCAGCAAGTCAGATAGAGCCCGCCTACTTTCCTGGTTAGATGATGTCCAGCATTAACTTGTCAAAATGTCCTGTTTTTTCAGCCCTCACCCTGCAGCGCCGTAAGGCGCCCGCCTTACTTGCCTTGTGCTAGCGCCGGGCCTGAGCATTATCTTTCCTCCCCAGCTAGACTTTTCCTGCCCTCCACCCTCTTTCATTGGGTTATAGGTTATCATTTTTTTCAATCATGGATGCTCAGTAACATCAGGGATGATCTTGATGCCCACAGAGATTCACAGAGTTTGATCTGAACTTCAGCTGTTTGAGGTATGCCAAATGGGCAAACTTAATGGCCAGATAGTACTGCCATGTAGGCCACAAGTGACACTGGCTGCTAGGATAAAGGGGGCAGCCAGTGTCCTAACAACCAATGACCTCAATGCCTGCCAGCTTGTTTCAAATTTTAAACAAGCTGGCGGGCAACCTGGGTTGACTAAAATATGTGGTCAAGGACACCAGGCGGCATCATTGGTCGGCAACAGAGAGAATCATTATGCATGGGTAATCATGTTGGTGAGGGACAGTTGTGGGGGCATTATTCATCTTACTTGAAGATGGATCTTTATCACTGGATGGCCTGGCTGAAAATGGATTTACACTGCTAGACTTTCTAACATACCCCCATGGCATTACCCAGCTACCCATGCCCTTTTTCCCTCAAAACATGAAAATGGGGCAGAAAAAAAAAAAAAGTTTGGCTCATTTAATGTTCGGAGTTGGCAATTCTTTTTCATTTGTTCAGCAAACATACAGCAAACCTAACCTTCCTCTGCTAACTATTCACTAAGCTACATATGTGGGCAAATGCAGCCTGGCTTAGAAGTCATCAATGCTTTCTGCTGATACTAACTGCAGAATTCCACATTTTACACAATTACTGCTCTGACAGTAAAGACCCTGTGGACAGTGCGAGATTAAATTGCTTCTCATTCCTTGTCTCGTTGTTGAAATGATTATCATTACCCTCTGGATCTCTTCTTGTAACCAGTTTTCTACCCATGTGCATACAAGGTCTTTGATGCTAATGGACCTTAATTTGTAAATTATACACTTGTGGGGTACTGTAGTAAATGCTTTAGCAATGTTCAAATAAATGACATCAACTGGTCTTCCTCTGTCTTCCTCTTTTTCCTCATAATGAGACACTAAGAGCGCAAATCCGGAATTATAAATGGTTTGGTTTTGTATATTTGTGAAAAAGTGGTTTCTAAAAAGTGATACACTTACTTGTGGTGTCAGAGATCCGGGCACGGTGGCGATTCTAGCACTGCACTTTCAAGCTCCGAGCTTGAAAAAGAGGATCTCCTCGAAACGCGTTGCTCACTGTCACGGCCCTGTGCACTCCCCTTCCCAATCGACTGTCACTTCCACTCCATCACCTCTAGAACATATACTACACGAAGACCAGAGGCAGTTTACACATCAGCCTTTTGGCACACATAGAATTCAACCTGCTTTCTACCTCAGTCCTTGACCCCTGAGCTCATCACTATAACTGATGACACCATTCCCAGCCGCCATAAACAACCCCTAAAGCAAGCCCTATTTCATCCCTACTCTGCCACTTGGAGACCACTGGATATTGAACAAAAAATTTTAACCATCACTCCCTGCAGCGCTAGAATCGCCACCGTGCCCGGATCACTGACACCACAAGTAAGTGTATCACTTTTTAAAAAACACTTTTTCACAAATATACAAAACCAAACCATTTATAATTCCGGATTTGCGCTCTTAGTGTCTCATTATTACGTTCACAGGGTTCTCCTCCTGTTTTTTGAGCAGCAATCCACACCATTTGCATCCACGCACGCCCTGCATCCCTGAAAGAGCGCTGTGTATTTTTCTTTTTGTTCTCTTTTTCCTCATAAATATAAATAGGCTGGTTTGACAAGGAAGGTCCTTCGTGAATCCATGCTGGTTGTTACTAATACTGGTATAACAGGCAGATTTAACTGGTTAAGCGGAGATCCACAGTCCATTCACAGATGTGTTGCCACAGAGAATCATTCTGTTGCAGCCACAGCTTACATTCAAACAGCATATCTCCTTATACAAGTTTTGTAACACATGCACCACATCACAAAACTATAACAATATTGTTCTATCGCTCTCCAAGCAGACTGTGTGTAAACACTATATACTATATATGTAACATATATACTGTATACAGTATCATCTATTTTATTGTCATTTAAAAGGGTAAACATTTTAAGTAGAAACATTTTGAGCCAGCATCTTGGAAAGCAGTCACTTATTTTTATATTTATTATTTTTTTTCTTTTATTAATCAATTTTACCCAATCTCTACCGTATCATAGAAAAAGAAGACAAGAGGGTTTGGACTTTTAAGGTACCCCAAGGATCACACAAAACATATTTTGTTTTTATATAAAGTATAACACATTTTATTTCTAAACATATTTAAAAATGCATGGTTTTAAAAGAAAGACAACAAAAACTGCCTAAAAGAGACCATAGGATGTAGCTGCATCCTCCCACACTTGTATCTATATTACAGTACTTGTTGCAATTTGCTGGATATCATCTTCTTTGTTTTATTGTAGTCCCGTGGGAGGAAAACAGATTGCAACGTGTTTCACGGAGATCCGCTTCTTCAGGAATAGGCTACTGTCTTTAATAGCCTATAGAGATGGCTGGATCCACCACTGACCATCACTCAACCATGGGTGCGGACGGGGAGGGACCAAAAAGAAAGGGGGTAGAGAGCAAGATAACACCCAAGTCAAAGCAGGAAACTGCAGAGTGAAAGGCGTTCAGAAGAGGCCATATTTTTTATTAGATGAAGACATCTCAGAAATTCTTCTTATTATTCAATAGATCATACCTGACATTATCCATTTCCATCAACGGTATACGTTCTATAACCAATAACTTGGGCTCTAAACACAGCCTCACCAGATATAGCCAATACTCTTTCCTTTACCTTCTCCTGAGCTCCAACCACCTTTTTTAAGGTATCCAACCATTTCTTAGACCCCTATGTGAAGACCTCCCCCACGCCCACGATCAAACAGCAGCACAGCGGGCACCGCCATTAACACCACTTCAAAAACATAACGAGCATACTTTTTCCTAGATAAAGAGATGAAATACACCATATTTCATTAAAGGAGAACTATGGGGTTAAGGCTTTTCCCCATAGTTCTCCTTAGGGTAACGGGAGGGCACAAACTAGCGTCCTCCCGTCACCCTAGGCTCAGTATACCACGAGCTGTAGCTCACTATATACTGAGATGCCGCAGCTGAAGCGGATCCCGACAATTGTGCCGGGATCCGCCCAGCTGCGTGACTGACAGCTGGCTCTGCCTATCTAGAGGCAGAGCCAGCTGTACCCGCCCCCTCCCCCGTCCGTTCCGCCAGTCAGCGCTGGAGGATCGGGGAGGGGGGAATCCAGCCCCTCCCCTGTCACGGCAGAGAGCCGTGACAGGATCGAGAGGTGAGCGAACGCCGGTATGTGTTCGCTCACCTCCCGATCTACTGAGCCGACTTGTGACAGTCTCATTGTCACAGGTCGGCTAGAACTATGAGGTGAGTGAAAATCACTCCCCTCATAGTTCTCCTTTAACAAATCATTTTTGCATGTTATATAACAAATAGTATATTGTAAAACAGTAATCTATAATTGCTACAAAGAAATCAAACACTTTACTTTTGCCATAGGAATGGTTTATAACTTATAACCTCATTTAGGCCTGGAGACTTAGTCGCCCGCAGTGTGTGTATCCGTCTGGTTTCCCTCCTGAGTACCCCTGCATCAATGTCCCCTCCCCTGTTATTTTCATGTACTCTTTCCAACACTTTGAATTTCATACATGAGGAATCAAAATGATGTACCAGACCTACATGGCGGCTGATTGGAGTAGATGGTATCCTTTTTGATATTAGGTATACATGATCGTATATTCTACGTCGTAGTTGTCGTTTTGTTTTTCCTACATAGAAGGAACCACAGCTACAGGTCATAAGATATACTACAGTTGTGGTAGAACAATTCGCAACATGTTTGGCAGTAAATTTCCTTTCATTAGGTAGAATAAACGTATTCCTTCCTGTATCCGTGGACAGTCGGCACATTCACCACATTTGTATGTGCCGATGATCTCTCCCTTACAGGGGTCCCCCCGTTTTTGTCCCATGTAATGAATGCAGGTTACATTATCCCTACTGTATCTCTACCGTAGTTAAAGTGACATTAAACCCTCAGATTTTTTAACATAAAACAATACTGTAATGTGCGCCTTACTGTAATCCATGGTTGTTTCCCTTCTCTTTGCTGCTCTTCCTTTTAAATATGTATCTGTTCTCATGCTGTGCAGAACTTCTGTTTTGCAGCAGACTGCCTTGTCTCAGGAATGGATACACGGTGTCTGTGTATCCGTTTGTATAGGCTTGTAACCTGAGCCAGCACTACAGGAAGAGGCCCTGAGCTGAAAAGGGAAGTTCTCCCCAAGCATGAGAAGACATGAGGATTTAAAAGGAAGAGCCGCAAAGAGAAGGGAAACAACCATGCATTACAGTAAGGCACACATTACAGTATTGGTTTATGTTAAAAAATCTGAGGGTTTAATGTCACTTTAACATACACGTTACCAATATTACCCACCACAACACTTATCTACAAACAGTCAAAAAGGAAATTTACTTGGTTTCCTATTGGTCATCATTATATACTCTTAACAATCAGACATAGTTGCGCTGTATCTATATAATTAAATTTTCTACAATTAAATATAGAGCAAGGAATTACTTTCCTTACCTAAAACTATGCCCTCCCCTTTTCAGACTGATTCATCCCTGAGCTGATTCAATCACATTGTTTAAAAACTAGGGCTGGTAATGATTAAAATTTTTGTGTTCGATTAATCGAAATTTTTAAAAATCGATTAATTGATTAATTTCGATTAATTATAATGCACATACAGATCCAACTACATTGGCCTATACACATACAGCACAGCAATGAAGTAATAAAATGAACTAGGATCACAGTAATCCAGCACGTTATTAATCTCACGTGCCCCACTCAATATGGCCGCCGCTTGAGTGGTGCAACTCAGAATAATAACGTGCTGGATTAGTGTGATCCTAGTTCATTTTATTACTTCATTGCTGTGCTGTATGTGTATAGGCCAATGCCTTGGCTGGCGCTCGTGTAGAGAGTTTAAAAAAAAAATTAATCGATCAAAAAAATTTTAATCGATCAAAAAGACTAACGATTAATCGAGAAATTAATCGTTAATTTGCACAGCCCTATTAAAAACCAGTTGCCTAGCATCTCAACGTTGCACCAGAGCACCTCTGGCTGCTCCGGCAGACCACCAGAAACCAAAACAATACCCTAGTTCCCCAGAATTGTCATTTCGAGCCTGATGAGGGGGACCCTGTGTGGCCCCCGAAACGTTGCTATTTGTTGTCACATGAAGCGTCAATAAACAGATGTGTTCTTCACTGCAATATGGTGTGCTGGTGACAGCTTTAACAAGGAGAGAGGAGGGGACCCGGCGGCATACCTCCTCACGCCGGGTGAACGTCCCCTCCTCTCTCTGCCGGCGTCCATCACCAAGATGGTCGTCGTAAGGCGTCAATAAGAAGACCGCTCATGCACAATGATTTTGTCTTCCGGATTGTGAAACTACACAGCGCCATGCATGTCATTACTTGGAGCACCACAACCCGTATATTTCTATGATCAATACTATCGCCATATGGAGTGCAGGTGACACACTATAACACTTCATGTTCTGTTCTGGCATTTCACACTAGCACTCGAGCAAGAGACTCCCCACCAAGGGATGTAAAGGCGTGTTCCATCACAGGACACCCATACACCATATGGTACCATCAAGCTGAGCACAAGTATCCATAGCCATGTGAATGGATCCACAAGGTGACACGGTATCAGACACTATCACGCCTGCCTGCCCGTAGGTCACCATGTCATCCTGAGAAAGGGATCCTGTGTGGCCCCAAAATGTTTTTTTTTACAAAATGTTTAATTAAAAGGAACAAGAAATTGACCTCTTTTGTTCTGTGAGTGTTGGTAATTTTATCTTCCGAATTGTGAAACTACACGGTGCCATCTGTGTCATCACTTTGAGCACCACAACCCATATTTTCATGGTTGATACTATCGCCGTATGGAATGCAGATTACACCACAACACTTGACGTTCTGTATCTGGACCTGAGATTAAGTAGGCAGGTCAGACTAACACTTGCTTTTCAATAAATTATTTTTTTATTCACTTACAATGTACTTTTGAACTTGGAAATTTGGTTATTTTGACACCTTGCACAACCCTCTTTGCTTCTGGGAATACCTAATTGCAGTCTATGGTGGCCCAGCCCCCCCTCCCCCCCCCCATAGTTTTTTGTTTTGCAGCATTGGGAGGAGTGAAGGCAAATACTGTTGAATGCCACTTGAGTGACAGCTATGAGTCTGCTGGGGCTGCTGACACCACATTCATAATGGAAATGCCTAGCAGCAGTGTCTGGGCCTTTGGTTGTTCACCCAAGGAAGACTTTAAATGGTAAAAAAAATACTGCATTGAATACGTTTAAATGGACATATATTATTATGGGATTTTATTTGAATTATCTTATGGGAAAATGAATGGATTGGTAAGAGAGTCTCACAGCCTAAAGTGACTAACAGTGCAAACACTGGATGCGCATCCCACCAGAGAATGTAAACAATGCAAGAAGCATGCCTAGCAGCGGAAACATTATGGGGCAAACATATGCCAAAGTTTGCCTGGGATATGTTTGGAAGCCATGTCATATCCAAACATAGAAAGGAAAGGAGGGCCATGCCTTCCTTTTCCTTGCTTGCAATAGTATAGCCAACCATTTAAATCGTATGTAAATCAGTAAGTCCTAATAACAACAAATAACTATTTTCTAGTTACATAGATATGTGAAAACTATGAAGAATCCATTTCATATATTGGATCAAAACGCTTTTTTTAATAAACAAGGGGAATTTGTTTACCGGTATGAAATAGTAAATTGGATATTTATTCCTGATATTGCTTATGACACTGTTGTTGTCGGTAACTATACCCCATGGGCTGCCGAGGACAAGCAACTTCTCATTGACTCGCAGGCCATAACTTGGAACCACAATAAGAATAAGGTAAGTGTGAAGCAAGAGCGGATGATAGGTCTAGCTGCCTGTTGAATAGTTAACGTGAATCTAAACCTAAACCCAAAATATAATATAA
>NW_017307730.1:153208-153777 GCF_000935625.1 Nanorana parkeri
CCCCCCCCCCCAAAAAAAACAACAACCCACAAACCCCCCAACCCACATCCCCTGTAGCAACCACACAAAAAAGTTGGAAAAATAGCATTGCTGTATAATGTACTGCTGAGATTTGTAGTCCTCTATAAAGGGTCCCATTCTGCATCGCTGCAATGCCGAATGGGACCTGCTATATAGCACTACAAATACCAGCTGTACTTTATACAGCAATGCCATCAATTGGGCTACAAAAAATAATTATTTTATTTAATAACTTACCTTCACCTCTTCTGGCTGTTTTCTGGTGGGGAGGCTGCAGAAAAACGTGTGTGTGTGTCAGACAGCGCGCCCATGTACTCAGGCGTCTGTTTGCTGGGTCCTCACGGCCGAGGCCAAGGGGCTGCCCCCTGAAGTGCCTGCAGGCTTTTTTATTCTCGGCTCCCTCATCAGTATCCGGCGGCTGGCGGGCTCCCTCATCTCAGCGCTGGGAGTGTCGGATCATCCGATACTCCCGGCGCAGAGATAAGGGGGCCCGCCGGCTGCCTGATACCAATGTGATAATCGGACACTCCTGGAGCAGAGATGGGGGG
>NW_017307730.1:154224-166715 GCF_000935625.1 Nanorana parkeri
CACTCCTGGGGCAGAGATGGGGGGTGGGTCCGCTGAATACCGATCCGATGCTATCTGGTGGCCAGACATCGGCGGGCCCCCCCCCATCTCTGCCCCGGGGCTGTGTTACATTGGATACTGGGCCCCCCTTTAGGCTCAGGCCCAGGGGCGGCCGCACCAGCTGCATCGGCGGTAGATCCGCCCCTGAACGCAGCTTAGATGTGGCAGCTGTATTCGTTTTCTTTGTTCATTTTCTTGATTCTGGCAGCAACACCCTTCATGTCTTTGGGTTAGAACACTCACTGAGCTATATCTATGGAGGAGCAGCATGGTCAGTTTAGGATATACCCATGAAATGTTGGGGGAAGGTGTGCGGGCAGGAGAAAATATCATGAGCTCAGTTTTTGAAAGATTGAGTTTTAAGAAGTGTTGACATATCGGATGTTGCAACATCCAGACCGATATGTCAGTTAGTAGATTAGTGACACGCAAGGACACTGAGGGGAGAGTTGCGGAGTAGAGAGATAGATTTGAGTGTCATCGGCATAGAGATGGTATTGGAAGCCATGTGAGGTTATTAACTGACCAAGGGAGGAGGTGTAGATGAGAAGAGGAGGGGTCCAAGGATATCCAACATCCAACATTCTCATCCAACATTAGTACCTGATGTCACAAATAGGGGGAGGGGGGTAACTCTATATTCTGGAGTGGGATGTCCGAGAAGCTCATAAAGGTGTAATGGTCCGATGTCTATGCACCTATAGTCATAAAGTGTAGGTGTTTTGGCTTTAGATAATTTTCAATTCTTTGCTTTTCAATGTTAAAAGGATGTTTCTTGTTGTCAGATGCCGGAATCTCGGTGCTCAGAAATATGTCAACCAGGAAGCAGAAAGAAACCAGGAACTGCAATTCATTCTTGCTGCTATGACTGTGCCCCATGTTCAGAAGGAGACATTTCCAATACAACCGGTATATTTCATGGCTATATGCAAAACTGTATGTAAACATCAGAACCATGTGTAGCCTTGCTTTGTGGTTGGCCATGTGAGATCACGTTCCCCATGCATTAGTTACATCACCCATACTGTAGCACCAGGGTGACAGGAATCTAGGTCTCCACTAGTTGTGAGTTACATTTAGTTTCCTGGGACCATAACTGTTTAATGCTCCACCCTAAAGGGTCTCTAGGCATAAGGTTCAGGCCCACCTTTAGGTTGGAGGCAGATTTTGCCTGCTCACAATTTATTTAATCTACCAGAAATGTAATGTTAAAGAGTATCTAAACCCCAAACCAAAAATGTTATATATTTCAGCTCATCAATTCTTAGATGTGGTGGATGCGTTAGTTTTCTTTTTAAAAAAAAAATGTTTTTCTCTTTTATTTTCATGGGGGGTGGGTCCGCTGAATACCGATCCGATGCTATCCGGTGGCCAGACACCGGCGGGCCCCCCCCCATCTCTGCCCCGGGGCTGTGTTACATTGGATACTGGGCCCCCCTTTAGGCTCAGGCCCAGGGGCGGCCGCACCAGCTGCATCGGCGGTAGATCCGCCCCTGAACGCAGCTTAGATGTGGCAGCTGTATTCGTTTTCTTTGTTCATTTTCTTGATTCTGGCAGCAACACCCTTCATGTCTTTGGGTTAGAACACTCACTGAGCTATATCTATGGAGGAGCAGCATGGTCAGTTTAGGATATACCCATGAAATGTTGGGGGAAGGTGTGCGGGCAGGAGAAAATATCATGAGCTCAGTTTTTGAAAGATTGAGTTTTAAGAAGTGTTGACATATCGGATGTTGCAACATCCAGACCGATATGTCAGTTAGTAGATTAGTGACACGCAAGGACACTGAGGGGAGAGTTGCGGAGTAGAGAGATAGATTTGAGTGTCATCGGCATAGAGATGGTATTGGAAGCCATGTGAGGTTATTAACTGACCAAGGGAGGAGGTGTAGATGAGAAGAGGAGGGGTCCAAGGATATCCAACATCCAACATTCTCATCCAACATTAGTACCTGATGTCACAAATAGGGGGAGGGGGGTAACTCTATATTCTGGAGTGGGATGTCCGAGAAGCTCATAAAGGTGTAATGGTCCGATGTCTATGCACCTATAGTCATAAAGTGTAGGTGTTTTGGCTTTAGATAATTTTCAATTCTTTGCTTTTCAATGTTAAAAGGAT
Source organism: Nanorana parkeri (assembly GCF_000935625.1). Lineage (NCBI taxonomy): Eukaryota > Metazoa > Chordata > Amphibia > Anura > Dicroglossidae > Nanorana > Nanorana parkeri. The sequence continues at coordinate 156,383 of NW_017307730.1, forward strand.
GTTTCTTGTTGTCAGATGCCGGAATCTCGGTGCTCAGAAATATGTCAACCAGGAAGCAGAAAGAAACCAGGAACTGCAATTCATTCTTGCTGCTATGACTGTGCCCCATGTTCAGAAGGAGACATTTCCAATACAACCGGTATATTTCATGGCTATATGCAAAACTGTATGTAAACATCAGAACCATGTGTAGCCTTGCTTTGTGGTTGGCCATGTGAGATCACGTTCCCCATGCATTAGTTACATCACCCATACTGTAGCACCAGGGTGACAGGAATCTAGGTCTCCACTAGTTGTGAGTTACATTTAGTTTCCTGGGACCATAACTGTTTAATGCTCCACCCTAAAGGGTCTCTAGGCATAAGGTTCAGGCCCACCTTTAGGTTGGAGGCAGATTTTGCCTGCTCACAATTTATTTAATCTACCAGAAATGTAATGTTAAAGAGTATCTAAACCCCAAACCAAAAATGTTATATATTTCAGCTCATCAATTCTTAGATGTGGTGGATGCGTTAGTTTTCTTTTTAAAAAAAAAATGTTTTTCTCTTTTATTTTCATTAGGCAATCCACCTTGTATCACCCTTAGACAGAAGTATTCTCAACGTGTGGAGAGAGTAGTGTAAGATGGACTTAGATGACTTTCACATAAGTGACTAACAAATTAAAGCCTAACACTTTTAAAGTAGATTTTAAAGCCTATCTCTGGGCAAACAAAAACCCTCCCCTTCCAGTTTGGCTACCCCAACATTGCAATGGTTAACTGCTGATTAACATCTAGGGGATTGTGTAAAGCAGCTTTACTTAAGTGGCTGCCCACTCCCCCGGTGGTTGGTGCTCATCTCGCATACTGTCTGTGAGATTTATTTGATCAATTCTCCTCGCCAATTGAAGTCAATAGAACTGGACTTGGCAAGAGGCTGTGGTATGATTTTTCCAATAAGAAAAGGCATTCTGAAGTTGGCAGCATTGGTTCTTGGATGCCTGCAAACCACCATTCAGTTGCCCTCTCCACAGATCACTTTTCAGAGTGGTGGTAGACCCTGTCACCCATGTTAAGGAGACATTGCACTGCTGCATCGTGTGTCTTAATTTTATAAGTGAAACTCCCTGAACCCCTCTATAGATGTGTATACAATTGTTTAAAAAATATGCAAAGTTTAATCCCAGAGTTAGATAATGTTTAAAGTGAAAGCATTTTTTAAATTAAAAAATGAATTAGAAAGCTTTGGGTTCATCTTAAAATTCCACTTAGGCCCTTATCCAGACATGCAGCCTGGGTGGCAAGGAAAGGGAGAGAACTGAGTGTGTGCCCCTCTTCTTGTATCAGCCTAGGCCATATGCCTTTCAAATTGAAAGATACTTTGCAAAATGGTGGGAGGGGGGCAAAAAATCCTTCCCTTCTTGCACAGTACCCTTGTCCCTCCTCCTCCGGTGCCTCAAGAAGGAGGTAGAAGTAATATTCCCATCACTTAATGACAGATTAATTGACTGTGGTAAGATTGACTGACAGCAAGCAATTCCAGGCTCTCTGCCTACATTACTCCAATGGAACGTCTAATTTGTCATTTAGCAGTGGGAATAAAGAGTCTCGTGAGTAAGAGAATTACATCTCTGAACGCAGTGATTGGCATGGATTACATTGCTGGATATGTGATTAATGTGAAATAACTTCCGGGAATGTTAATAATTTTTTTGTGTTTTATTTTAATGAAAGGACTTTTTATAATGTGTGTATGTTTGTTTGCTTGTAATTCTTTGTAGGAATGGATAAGAGGTACTAAAGTCAGGCCAGGAACAGCAGATGGAGGCGTCTGTGTAGGGCCAACATGACAGGGTCTTGAAGAGGCGAACAGGGTTTAGATAGAGTTAAATTATTATCTTAAGGGATTTTGGGTGGTGTCACTTACCTGATTGGTCAGGGTCCCGGGAGGAGGAGGATAGGTGGCCCCTTGGGAAGGAAAGGTCAGTCTCGGTGGGGTCATCAGCGTGGAAGCAGCTTCCCACCCTCCCGCCCCATTGGTCGTATTTGATTCGTTGCCTTGTGTTTCTCTTGTTTCTACTTTGTCCTTTTTTCTCTCTGTTTTATCATGTTGTCTTGTCACTTGCAGCCGGGCAGGGTATTAGGGTCCTTGAGGTGCAACATATTTGCTTGAGGTTTAAGTGACAGTGGGGAGCCGTCTTTGGTATGGCATCCCTGTCTTAACGGGTCCATCACTAGTTACTTAGTATCTGATGTAAGACTACAAGTCCCCGAGGCGGTGTTGTGTGGCTGGGGGCCGTGTGGGCAGATACTGGGTATTTTTGGTGATGGATATCACGTCAAGGACCTTAACTCCCGCGGTCAGTTAGTTTGTTACAATTTGTTACAATGGTTAAATTTGCCTTTGGCACTAAATAATAAAATGGCTGCTGTGGCCACTAAAAATCCAAGACCTGTGTTGTGTCATTCATTAATAGAGTTATCATTGAATTTAGTTGTTGGAGGTTATTTGACCAACAGGAGCTGTATACAATGCCCTTGTCATGTAATTATTATAAAGCAGGCTTTCAGATTCTGTCATTAAGTCTCCCTTTTACTACCTCCAACTCTTTCTTGGAGCACTGGAAGTGGGTAAGAGGCTTTTGTCCATCCACATTGGGACAGGGATACTTTGCACCTCTTTCCCCTTTACAAGATACAGAAGCCCTACACTTTTTTTTCACTTAAATTCTTGCGTACTGCAATGAATCATATTGTGGGTGGTTGTCGTATGAAAGCCAAGATAATTGTAATAGAAAATGGACAGACTAGAATAACAAGATTCAGCCCCCATGTGCAGCTAAGTTCGGGGGTGTGCAGGCTTTAAGCAGGATTTATCTAAACTGATTGGAACTTAACCGAGCCAGATTCCTTTATCCATATTCTTGGCTGAAGACAGAACCTAACTCCTTATCTTGTCCTACAAATCATCAATCAGTAACAAATTCCAGGAATTCAAACATCATTATTATTATTATTATTATAATACAGGATTTATATAGCGCCAGCAGTTTCCACAGCGCTTTACAATATATAGTTACATAGTATTTGAGGCTGAATAAAGACACATGTCCATCAAGTTCAATCTTTGTGTGTATGTGTATGGTCCTACTGATGTGCATGTATGTATAGGTCCCTGTTTGTTCTTATTCTTAAGAGTACTTGTACCCCTGTATATTACGGTTTCTGAGGAAATCGTCCAATCGCCTCTTGAATGATTCCACACTCTCAGCCGAAATCACAGCATGTGGCAGCGAGTTCCAGACCCTGACCTCTCTAACTGAGAAGAACCCCCTTCGCCCCTTGTGCTGACATTTTTTCTCCACCAGTTTTAGGTGGTGGCCTCTCGTCCTTGTCATGGAGTTAATTGTAAAAAATTTGCTGCTAATGTTGCTATCCCCGGTAAACATTTTGTACATGAAAATCATGTCCCCCCTTAATCTTCTCACTTCCAATGAGAACATGTTTAAATTTAGTAGCCGGTTCTCATAGTTTAGGTCCTCCATCCCCTTTATGAGTTTGGTTGCCCTCCTCTGGACTCTTTCCAGCTCAAGGACATCCTTTCTGTTCACTGGTGCTCAAAAAAATATGGAAGACAGTTCAATTACAGTGCCCGTGAGGGCTTACAATCTAAAAGGGAGGGGCAAGTGATACATGAGGAGGTAGTTGTGTGGGGATGAATTGTTTGTGAAAGTGATAGCTCAGTGGTCAGATTGAGGTGGGATAGGCTTCCTTGAAGAGATGAGTCTTAAGGGATCGCCTAAAGGCAGTCAGAGTGGGAGATTGATGGACAGGTTGGGGTAAAGAGTTCCATAGGATGGAAGAGACTTTAGTGAAGTCCTGGAACATAAACATTGTTACACAAACATAACGTTGTTACATGGATAAAGGTGGTATACCGCGCTAGTAGTAGAACTAACAATAAATAATTCCTAAAGTGGGCAAGCTGCAGTGCTAATAAAGTGATAATGTTACACCAGAGTCCAGAACAACTATCGTTCTAAACTCCATATATCCCAATGCTGGGGATGTGATTCCTCTCTAGGAGATGTTTTTAAACATTGTCCTAATCTGCAGGCCTCACAATATCATTCAAAACTCTGAATGCACCCCATACCTAAGGAACTATTGGTTTTTTTTTCAAGTCTATTACAAAACACTCCCCATCAAGGCATGCCAGACTTGGTTATAATCCACAATGGTTAACACTACAAACTTCTGTATCCTTGCTTCCTGGAAACTCCAATCAACGCTCCAAAAACAGAAGTTGTTTCCACACAATTAATTAAATCACAATAATGCAGACTCTCTCTAAAGCTGGCCATATACCTAAAGGTTATCTGCAGATTTTCTATGGTCAGATGCAAAAAGTGCAACAGATTCCTCCAAATACACTAAACTGTGTGGATGGAGGAATCTCCTGCTGGGCAAAGCTTTAGTATCTTGCCAGTATGCCCCGCTGGCTCTCAAAATACCTGAACAATGCTTGCATCCAATCAGACTGTTTAGGTATTTTGACAGCCAGCGGGGCCTACTAGCGAGATACTGAAGCTTGGCCCAGTGGGAATTTCCTCCACCCACACAGTTTAGCGTAGACGGAGGAATCTGTTGCACTTTTTCCATCTGGCCATAGAAAGTCTGCAGATAATCTATAGGTGTATGGCCAGCTTAGCTCTCTAGCTGCATAAAAAGCTACTTTAAAATGTCTTATCACTTGGTTCTATTTGTCTTAATACTCCTTAGCAGATCCATATATGCGTGTCCTATCCCAACAGACACCATCCCCTCGCTATGACTCGGAGAATGTCTCATCTTAGTAACCCCCTTCCCGCTACAAATCCAATATTATATACCTTTTGTTTATTTCTATCCTACTGATTGACCAGGCTCCATACATGTCTCCATATAGGACCGCTAAATGATCCTAAGCAACTCAAAAACAAAGTAAACCATGGTACTTGCAGCCAGTCTTTCAACTTTAAACAGCTATAAAATGAATAAACGTTATACAAAAATACATTAAGAATGTTTTCTTTTCTGTGCAGACAGTGAGAAGTGTGTTCGATGTCTAGAAGATGAATGGCCGAATGAGAAGAAGGATCGGTGTATTCCAAAACTTCTGGAATTTCTCTCCTACACTGATGATATCTCTAAAACATTAGCAACCATTTCTGTGTTGCTTTGTCTTGTGACTCTCTTCATAATGGGAATCTTTATACACCATCTAGATACCGCCATTGTCAAAGCTAATAATCGGAGCTTGAGCTTTGTCCTGCTTGTCTGTATCATGCTAAGTTTCCTCTGTGTGTTCTTGTTCCTCGGTCATCCACTGGATATAACCTGCATACTGCGTGTCACCACTTTTGGTCTCATCTTCTCTACGGCTGTGTCCTCTCTTCTGGCCAAAACAATCATGGTTTACATTGCTTTTACAGCCGCCAAACCTGGCAGCTACTGGAGGAAATGGATTGGAAGCAAACTTCCGAATTCTGTAGTATTACTGCTTTCATCTGTTCAGGTTATGATATGTCTTGCTTGGTTGTCTGTATCTCACCCGTTTCAGGAAATGGACATTTATTCTTATCTGGACAAGATCATCATTCAGTGTAATGAAGGGTCAGTTATCGGGTTCTACTCTGTGTTGGGTTATATGGGGTTTCTGGCAGCTGTGAGTTTTGTTCTGGCTTTCATGGTGAGGACATTACCGGACAGTTTTAATGAGGCCAAGTACATCACCTTCAGCATGCTGGTGTTCTGCAGTGTCTGGATTGCCATGATCCCGGCCTATCTGAGCACCAGAGGGAAATACATGGTAGCTGTGGAGGTATTCACCATACTGGTCTCAAGTGCTGGACTTCTAAGTTGCATATTTTTCCCAAAATGTTTTATGATTCTTTTTAGGCCAGACTTGAACACACAAACAGATCTGCTTTCTAAGAAAAATAGACCGTAGATAACATTTTATTAGTGCATAAATAAATACAAAAATGCAACTGCAATTATATTAGTGCTTAAATAAATAAAAAAATCTAATTGCACTTTTGTTGGAACAATATATGTTATTGCATGGGCTGTAGCATGATACAGTGAATACTATGTAGATAGAATTAGGTCTATGGGAATGCTCAGTATGAGCACATTTGGCCAATTTATATGAAATGCACAAATAAATTAATTTTACCATGGAAGGATTAGGAGAGCTTTCTTTGTCTCTATCTTCACTGTGTTGTCTACTTAAAACACTTGCATTGGTGCTACTTCTGGAACTGCAAAGGTTAACTGCTCGGTTTTGCCTAGGGGTAATTTGTAAATAACTTTTGCTTACCTGATTCCCACTCCCACAGGCTGCAAAGACTTGTGCCAGCAGCCGCTTCCCCTCTGTTCCTCGGTGGTTGGAGGCCCATTGATGGCATCACTTAAAATGCAAGGCCTGTAGCCTTGCATTATACATGAGAATGCCGAGGGACAGTTAACAAACTGCAGCATAGGTTACAGAGGTGAGTGCTGACTGCCAGGGGAGTGGGGATTGGATGAGCAGAAATCCTTTACAGAATATTCCTAGACCAAACTGAGCATTTAACCCTTGCAGTGCAGGGGTAGACCCACTGCAAGGGTGGTTTGCTTGCTTAGTGAGAGACTTTAGAGATACTCTCACCTTTTCAATGCAGAGCAAATATAGAGTTCCTATGCAAAGGGTCCCCCAGATACCCCTATACTTATCTTACTAGTGCTCCCTTGCCTCTCCTTCCAGCTCCACAACCCGCTCAGAAACAACTGGTGTGGGTGATGTGGGGGAGAACTGACATAGCTTTGATTTATGTGACAGTGCTCAGCCCTAGCAATTGGTCACTTGACCCAAGCAATGTCACAGAGGAGGTGGTTGCATGCATTGATCATAACCTAGGTTCTGACACACAGCTTCATGTTCCAATTTTTTATTAAATATCAGGTGAACAGTTCACATCATAAACCCACTAACACTTTTCAGCCACATGTGGCCTTAATCATGCATTGCATGCATCTCTATTCTAATAAATGCTGGGTATTGTAGATGGTGCAGTGGGAAAAGAAGGCCGGTCAAGACAAATGCCGAACGGGCCAGTGTGCGCACGTGCACACTGCCTGTCCAGCATTGCGGTCACCGGAAGCCCGCCCCTCAGGGGGGCGGGCTTGCGATGATCGCAAGTACGATCTGCCTGTCCAAGATGAGCAGATCGTAAGTTTTGTTAATTACTTTACAACCATCGCAAGACTAAGGACTTGCGATGGTTGTAAAGTGTATGGCCACCTTTATACCAGAAGGTTTGTCAGCCTGTGGCTTTTAAACAAGTCAAGATAACTAAGCCATCCTCATCTTCCTCATCCTCTGTCACCCAGGCTCGTACTGGTTCTCAGTCCACCGCAGGTGCCAAAAGCGGTCTATTCTGCCTCCTTGTCCACAGCTACTAATGCTGTAGCCTCACCATCATGCATGGAGGAGTCAGCTGAATTGTTTGAACACAGCGTCAGTGACATGCTGCTGGAGGATGCGCAGCAATTACAATGCTCTGATGTTGGCTCTGAGATTGAGGAAGGGAGTACCATGGAGGCAGGGGGTGCCAACAATGCACAATGAACTGGCACTCATGTTTCACTAGCCGCAACATACTGCCAGGTTGGCTCCAGTGACGAGGATAGAGGGGATGATGATGAGGTCACTGACTGTACTTGGGTGCCTGATCGAACGGAGGAGGAAAGTGAGGAGGCACAACCCCAACGAGGCACAATGTCCTCCAGGGGCAGCCGTATGAGCAGCCAGGCCATTGCATCAGAAGGCAGAGCTGGCACAGGTGCAGGGTGCTGTTGTCTCACAGCACACTTCCAGGAACTCCGCTGTGTGGGAGTTTTTCAGCACATGTGCAGAAAACCGCAGTCTCGAGCGGATCAAGCGTGGCAAAAACATCAGCCGCTTGGGTACCACGTGCTTGAAGAGACATCTGATTACCTGCCACACAGCTTGTTGACAACATCACCTTAGAAAGGCCCACACATCTCCTTGCTTCTCATCTGTCATCTGTACCCCCACTATACCTCATGCCATGTCAACAACCTCCACTGACAGGGATGATGTTATAGCAATGGGTGTCACAGGTCCTTCCGCCGAATCTACCAGCAACACACCAGCTGTAGATTTTAGCAGTCAAATTTCGCTGCCCCAGCTGCTGCAGCGGAAAAAAAAAATACTGTCCCACCCATCCACATGCTCAGCATCTAAATGCCAGCTTGGCCAAATTGCTCGCTTTACAACAGCTGCATTTCCATCTGGTGGACTCTGCCCCCTTCCGTGAGTTTGCAGAATGTGCTGTACCACAGTGGCAGGTTCCCAAACGCCATTTATTTTCACGTAAGGCCATTCCAGTTCTGTACCAGCATGTGGAAGTTTCCGCTGACACGTGGTCCAGAAAGCATGGTCAGGGACATTATATTTCCTTCATGGGACACTGGGTAACTCTGCTGGCAGCTGGGAGGGATCCAGGACAGGGCTCCGTGCTGGAGCTTGTTCATCCACCACGCCACCAAAAAGCTGCTGATGTGAGATCTGTCTGCTCCACCCCTGCCTCTCGGTCCTCCACTATGGCCTCTTCTGCAGAATTGTCCAGTTAACCAGCAGTTCACCGTAAGCATTCAAAGGGCTACACAACAGGTCAGGCTAAAAGATGCCATGCAGTGCTTGAGCTGGTTTGCCTAGGGGACATGAGCCACACCAGGGCAGAGATTCTATCAGCTCTGCAGGGGCAGGCCCAGAGGTGGTTGATACCATGCCAGCTTGAGTCGGGAATGGTTGTATGCGACAATGGCAGCAACCTTCTCTCCGCCCTATGCCTGGGAAAGTTGATGCATGTACCATGCTAGGCACACATCCTCAATTTGGGGGTACAGCATTTCTTAACCATGTACCCAGGGCAGCAAGATCTTCTGAGGCAGACCAGAAAAGTCTGCAGCCATTTCAGGCGCTCATTCCCAGCCAGGCTGTTCGTCTGGCTGAAATTCAAGGTGAATTCCACCTGCCCACAACGAAGGCTGATTTGTGACATGCCCACCAGGTGGAACTCCACTTTGGCAATGCTGCAGCGGCTGCACAAGCAACAGAGGACCATCAACGAGTACCTGTGTGTGTGTATGGCACAAGGACAGGCTCAGGGGACCTTGGCTTTTTTCCCCCCCATCAGTGGCTGCTGAAGGAGGCGACGAGGATGGTGAGCCGTGACAATGCATGCATCAGTGACACAATCCCTTTGGTGTTCCTGCTGGAGCATACTCTGCTGGGAATTATGGATAGGGAACTTGAGGCAGAACAGTGGGAAGAAGAGGAGGACTTCCTTACATCTCAAGGACCCTTTATGCAGAAACCATTCCTGCGGATCTGCAAATCACACAAGAGGAGGAGGATTATGGCAGCTGTGGGGGCATTGAAGCAGAGAATTACATAAGACAGTCTTTAAGGAAGGGTTTTCTGAAACCCAAGGAGTAGTACGTGGCTGGGAGGAGGTAGTGCACGATAGTGTCATCCTCAGTGACCCTGAAGACTCGGAATCTCATGCCTCCTCAAACTTACGCTGCATGGGCTCCCTTATCCTGCAAAGCCTGAGAAAGGACCCCAGGATTCGTGGTATCAAGGAGAGGGATCATTACTGGTGGTTGGCAAACATTCTTGATCCATGTTACAGGTGTAAAGTTGCTGAGCTCATCCTACCCTCACAGTGGGAGCACAGGATGAAACAACTGGAGGATGCTCTGAAGAGAAACTTGTGTAACACCTTTCCAGACACTGATAGGTTACCAAGTCATGAAAGAGGTGCTTCTGAGGCTGCGGTTAGTCAGAGGAAGAGCGGTGGAGAAGGGGGCCGTCTGACTGATGCCTTCAGAAGTTTTTTCAGTCCTCGGCACCCAGGAATGTTAACTTTAGGCACCCATCGCCAGTGTCTGCATTCTATGGTGCAGGATTACCTAGGGGCAAGAGCAGACCTGGAGAGCTTTCCAGCAGACAATCTGGTTCTTGAGAATGGATCACTGGCCAGAACTTAGCCAATATGCCATGGAGCAACTGGGCTGCCCTGCATCCAGTGTGCTTTCCAAAAGGACGTTCAGTGCTACGGGAGGTTTTGTAACAGATAAAAGAGTGCGTCTGTGTAGGATAGTGTACAATGTGCAATATGGAAAAAGGCCATTTGATGTCCCCATACAGATCCTGTAGATAAACTAGCTCTGGCCTGAGGAAGACTCTGTGTTCCAGGAGAGCTAATATATAGGGGGACGGGGGGATGGGGGGGAGGG
>NW_017307730.1:166807-170704 GCF_000935625.1 Nanorana parkeri
GACGGGGGGATGGGGGGGAGGGGGGCGCCAGAGAGGAGTGAGAGAAAGAGAGTAAAGGAGACGAGAACCGTATGCAGAGTCTCTGGTTAAAGACTGATTTTCAAATAGAGACTAGCCATGGGAAGGACAGGACCAGGCCTATAATTATGTAGGTGTTGTAGCGAGTCCCCAGTTTCCCCTGGAGGGGGAAGCAACAATAGCAGGACTGGCTAAGATGGGACTCCATGGAAAACTAGAAGTGCCACATGCTGGGAACACTCCTCTATGGGCCTTTGGCCACCACAAGTCGTGGACTCTGGGCTGCACCTGGGCTTAATCTCTTTCTCTAATGACTGTCAACAACGAACTGTAAAGTAATGTGCCGTCATCCCACCTGGGGATGGCTGAAAACTTGTATCATATTTTCAACGATCAATCCTAAGTAAAGTTATGAAACGACTATCCGGGTGGACTGGTTCTTCTACTTCCAACCTCTGAGATGGTGGGGTTCTGCAAAGAGTGTGTGTACTGCACCGTGGCTGTAAACACCACAAGGAGGGTATGTGTGAATACGGGCTATGCCCGACATAGGGTGCCCTTCATGGTGGCCTTTCTCTCTAGGGGGGAGGAAGCGCTGTGAGTCTGCCTAGGCGGTGGATACCATGCGGGCCCTGGGTGCGCATTATTACAAGTGTTGGAGTTGTTAGCACGAGGCCAGAGCCGAGGCCCCTGAGAGAGGGGGAGCCTGGTGTCGCATTACTATACACGTGGGTTACACATGGCCATAGTAAAGGGAACACACGCATCACCCCAAAGAACCCCGCCTACATCTGTCCACAGACTCCGTTGACAGGCTGACATTTACAAAAATGAATCAGTCCTTGATCAGCAGCAGCTATCAATCCACTGATGCAGATGTCACCGAATTCATTTGTCAGGGATCGGGGGATCTCTGTAAGACTGCCTGGGCTGGCTAACTTTGTGGGCGATTATGCACCACCAAAGACCAAGGCCCTATTTTTCTTTGAAGGGTTACGGTGTGAAGGAACTTGGCGACACTAAAGGCCCAATTTTTTGGTGCACCTGTTTGACAGGTGCATATCATTTAATATTTTACAGCATGGTCCAATCCTGCACTCTTCCAGAATAACTCTGAAGGGTTACGGTGGGAAGGCACCATCAACACCAAAGGCCCAATTTTAGAGCACCTGTTGTTACTTTCATCCAACGTCTGCAAAAGAGGCACCAGAATTTATCCAAAAAATCTCTAACCTTGTTCCGAGTGTCCTAAAATCTGGCCTCTTCATACAGGCTGCCGCCCCAAGCAGTTGCAGTTGAATGAAAGATGAAAGGAAAACCAATTACCGTCAATTGAAATGTATTTTTTTTCTTTTTAAAGGTAACTTTTTGCTGCAGCAGGTTCTATACATCCTACAGATCCGCCACTTTATAGGCAGTTTAAGGGGACCCCGCAGGCACGATATTTAAAGGAATTTTTCATTTTTATTCTTATCCTTTAGGTGATGTAAAAATCACTGCTCCTTTAAAAACTTACGGCACCTAGTGCAGTACCCGGGCCCCCATTCACCTTTTATGGACCCGCCCCCCCCCCATAGACTTGCATTTAGTTTGAGTTCAAATTCAAACTTTTTGCATGTTCTAAAGTTTGAATTCAAACCGAACTCGGACCTGTTTGGCTCATTACTACTTCTGAGACCCAGCACAACTCTGATGAGATCCCATGCAGCCTCCTGAGACCCCACACAGCCTCCTGAGACCCTGCACAGCCCTGGTGAGACCCCCCCACAGTCTCCTGAGACATTGCACAACCCTGGTTTTTGTCAAGTACGCCGAGTCTATGTACTCTTACTGGATCACAGCTGCGGAAAGGAATTTAGAGTAGTTGTGAGAAGGTGGTTCAGTGGACGGTACCCAATTACACAAAGTGCGGTTGGGTGACCGTACTCATCATTTACCACCGGGGAGACCGGAAGGGGATGGTTATTGGGAACTAATTGGGTTGGAAGCACCCCTTAACTAATTTACAGTTTGAACTAATGGGGAGGCAGCCTGTAGTTTGAGCAGGAGCACCCGGGAAGTGTGTGTGCAGCCTTAGTTGTTAGAGCTGATACGTAGCTGTGTGCGTGCAGGGTTAAGCAAGCTTGTACTGTGGATAACACTCCTCTCCTCCAATTGCAAGTGAGGTTGAAGCAATAGAACATATGCAATCCTTATAAGCTTAGTTATTACAATGCAAGCAGTATGGTAGTTCAATAAGCTCAGTATAGGTAACGAAGTAGTAATCTAAATGTCCACTATCAGTATGCTGGTTATGCATGCGATATACAATTGCTTTGTACTGGTCTGCCAGATACAGGGACTGTGCCCCAAGGTACTTGCGCTTAGTTGCTTCAGCCCATAGACTTGTATGTGTGCCGAGGACTCCTGGCCGTTAGCCTGCAAGTGCTTCAGGGGGGAACGAGAGGTGAATGCTGAGGTACGTGAGTCTCCAGACTGCGGTCTCTAGTACGGCGTGCAGGTATGATACCGAGGTTCACCGTTCGTCACTCGATGCTCCAAACCGAGAGAACGCCGAGTGACGAAAACAGCTGAGCCTTTCACTGCGGGGCCGCGCCCCATGGGTGGAGTCTGCGTGACGTCACCGGCGGGACGAGCCGTCGCTGGAGCGAAGGAATGCGCCGGGTAAGTCTATGACAGTTTTACACTGCTCTGCCCAGGTGTCACCCAGCATAGCCCTGGTGAGATCCCCCACAGCCCTGGCTAAACCTTGCTCAGCCCTGGTGAGACCCCACACAGCCTCCCGAGACCCAGCACAGCCTCCCCAGTCCCCCACACAGCCTTGTAAGACCTTGCACGGCCCTGGTTAGATCACTCACAGCCTGTTGAGACTCCGGACTGCCTTGTTGAAACCCCATACAGCCTTAGTTAGACCCCACATAGCCCTGCTGAGACCCCGCACAGCCCTGGGGAGAAAAATAAGCCTTTTCAGGGTTTCATGAGGCCTGTGTGATGTCTCATGAGGCTGTGTGGGATTTATCCAGGGCTGTGCAGGGATTTAGGATGCTCTGCGGGGTTGTGCAGGGTCTCAACAGGGTTATGTGGGGGTCTAACCAAAGCTGTGCTGGCTCTCAGAAGGCTGTCGGGGGTTTCACTAGGGCTGTGTGGGGTTTCAGGAGGCTGTAAGGGGTCTCAACAGGGCTATGCAGGGTCTTACCATGGCTGTGTGGGGTCTTCAGAGACTGTGTGGAGTCTAAAAAGGGCTATTTTAGACCCTGCACAGCCCTGGTGAGACTCCTCACAGCCTCCTGAATCCCTACACAACCCTGGGGAGCCCCAGCACAGCCTCCTGACACCCTGTACAGCTATGGTTAGACCCCACATAGCCCTGGTGAGATCCAACACAGCCTCTTGAGGCCCTACACAGCCTCTTGAAACCCCGAACAGCCTCCTTAGACCCTGCACAGCCGTAGTAAAATCCCTGCACAGATTCCTGAGATCCCTTACAGCCCTGGTTAGACCCTGCACAGCCTTAATGAGACCCCACACACCCTCCTGAGACCCTGCACAGCCCTGGTGAGATCCCACGCAGCCCTGTTTAGACCCCTTGCAGCCTTCTAGGACCCTGCACAGTCTCTGGAATTTTCTTTAAATGGCACACAGTGAAATAATAAAAAGTGCCATTTGTGTCATCTGTTTTTAAATATTTTGAAGTTTTTTTTGGTGGGGTGCAAGTAGCTGATCTTGCCTAAGGCGCAAAATAGTCTAGTACTGGCCCTGATTCTGTCATAGGCTCTCCCAATAGAATCCATAAGTAATTGTGCTTGCCCAGGCATGTTCCACTGTTGTCACCATTCAAAGCAGCCCTTCCCTAAAAATAAAAAGCCTCCCACCCCCCCC
>NW_017307730.1:170731-181424 GCF_000935625.1 Nanorana parkeri
ATCATCTTTAAAGTAAATATAACATAAACATTTTTACAAAAAAAGAAAAACTTCCCTCAGCCCCGGATTCTGATGCTTCCAGGAGGTGTGGGTGACATTATCATGCCTCACTGCTACCTTTTGGATTGTATTTCAAATCTCAGCAGAATAAGCCCCTGCAATGGGTTGAAGTGCATTCCCATGGGATTCTGAGTGCCCGGCAATCCCTGGAAACAGCAGCAAGGCAATGCGACTTTACCCGCACCTCTCAAAAGTGTCTGAAGCTAAGATAATTTATTTTTGCAATTTGTTTTGCAGGTATTTGACTTTGGGGGTTGGGATTTCAAAAAGGCAGACTTTCCATTTTCATGGAAGGACCTTTTTAAAAAAAAAGTCTATGGCCAAGAACAATTAGGAAATATGCCCTAATAAAAAGCACACACATAGCGTGTTATCACTCTTGTGCATGAGGACAGAGACAGGCTGTAAAGAGGCTGCAGGACATCAGAAGCATTGAGATGTAACAAAAAATAAAAAAAATAATAAAAAAAGCTACATATAGACAGCAGCCAGCAGCCAGCTCCTTCAACTTTTTGGCTGGTGCTAACAGGGCTTACATTTCAACTGCTTCACATAAATTGGCCAAAATTGGAGCCATGTCAGGCTAGCTTAAAGGAGAACTATGGGGTTAAGTCTTTTCCCCATAGTTCTCCTTAAGGTAACGGGAGGACACAAACTAGCATCCTCCCGTCACCCTAGGCTCAGTTTACCGCGAGCTGTAGCTCGCGGTATAATGAGACGCCGCAGTATACCGCAAGCTGCTGCTCGCGGTGTACTGAGACACCACAGCTGAAGCGGATCCCGACAATTGTTCCGGGATCCGCCCAGCTGCGTGAGTGACAGCTGGCTCTGCCTATCTAGAGGCAGAGCCAGCTGTACCCGCCCCCTCCCCCGTCCGTTCCGCCAGTCAGCGCTGGGAGATCGGGGAGGGGGGAATCCAGCCCCTCCCCTGTCAGGCAGAGAGCCGTGACGGATCGAGAGGTGAGTGAACGCCGGTATGTGTTCTCTCACTTCCCGATCTACTGAGCTGACCTGGGACAGTCTCATTGTCACAGGTCGGCTAGAACTATGAGGTGAGTGAAAATCACCCCCCTCCCCTCATAGTTCTCCTTTAAGGGTTTACTTTAAAAGACCTGCCAGTACCTACAAGCCCTACACTGATCTCTACCTATGCAGTACTCCCAATGCTCTCCCTCAGATAAATCACTGGGCCAAAATGACTGCTGACACCTTATCCTTTTATAGTGAGGGGATGACTTATCCAAAAGACCCCTTACTGACCTTTCTAAGCCAGCTGACCTAAGATCCAAAGCCATGCAGTGCAATATGGATACAAAGTATTCGGCCTGATAAATTCCTGCAGAAATTCACCAGTACCACAGATTTCAAACCCACTGCTCCTGCTGCGTACCAATGGTAACAACGAACCTGAACCTCATCCCTAGTAATAAACAATGTGCAGGATCCAAGGTGGCTGATAATTTAAGGAATCCAGTGAGGATTGCTGGATTACAGCCATTTCATCTATTTGTAAGCTTTGGAGCCGTATTTCTAATACAAACTTTACTAATAAGAAAGTCAATGGCATGAAAATAATATATGGGTTTTAGTGGTCTTAAAAACTTTTTGTTATAGGTTATAGACTTAGCAAGGGGAGAAGAGGTGATGAAGACTAGCAAGTAAAAGCAAGACTGTAGGTAAAGAAAAACACAAGTATTATTATTTCCCTAAAAAATATTCAGGATGTATATAGTGCCACCAGTTTACAGTATAAGATTTACAATACAAAATTCAAAGCAAGTTGGTTAGGAGGGCCATACCCATAAAGCTTACTTAAAGATTCTATCTGGTTCTTTTTAAACCCAGGCTAATGTCTCTTTGAATAGATTATCAAAACAAATGTGAAATCAACAATTATGTCATGCCTGTGTGGCCACCTAGGTGAGAAGGAAGTTAGAAATGGTACTTCCTATATTCCTCTCTCTACACGTTAAATTTAAAGTGGCATCTATACTTTTTGGGGGCTTATGTCATCAAAAACTCTGCATTCAATTTTAAGGAAAGGACCATTGAAAGGTAATTATAGATGTTCATCTTTTACAGCAGTTGCTTAGTTTATGGGGTCCCTTTAAGATAATAAAACAGGCATATAAAACATATGTGCATTGCTATTGTAAAAAGGAACAATCATAGTATCTGGTACTACCTGTGTATATCTTGGATGGGCCCTTTATTTGGCATATAAATATTTATTAGAAGTTATTGACTTGAGTTTCTTTCATACAAAACTATGTAATGGCTTAGCGTTAAAATAACATTAATAACAGAAGTCTTTACTTAAACTCTATACTTAACCACTCACCAACAAACCACCTGCACACACAACTAAAAGTAGATAGAAGATTATATCACTATATTCGTAACAATGAGAGATGTATGACACTGAACTGTATAAAAGGAGGGGGAGAGGAGTCAGCTTATTGTACTGTCACTGTGATACACACACTGCAGAGGTCTGTGTCACATATGGAAGATTAAAGACTTCACTAGAACTGAAGAAGAATCCATTGATCAGAGATATGATGGTATCATATGCCTTCATCATCCAGTTTTATGTGCTCCTCCTATGCATGACACCCAGCAGATCAGAAATACAAAGTCCAGCCTGTACTCTAAACTTTACTGATGTATTTGATGAATTCCAATATTTTAAGGACGGAGATGTGATCATTGGAGGAGTGCTCACTGTGAGGTCAGGTGGAAACCATGAAGATTTACCAGAAGAGAAGACTTACACGTAGGTAACTTACTTGCCAAAATGAGAAAAAGTGATCAGGGTGACAAAGAAAAACAAATATGACCAAGCTGCCCAGAAATAGTGACAGGAGTTGGGTGGCAGTGGCAAGAGATGTGACAAACTATAACACTGTCGGGGTGTTGGAGAAATTGCAGCAGAGGCTTTTTTTAAGGATGCTATAAACCAGGTAAATTAAATATGACAATTGTAAGCAGAGAGATGTATGACACTGAACTATATACAGGGAGGGGGAGAGGAGTCATCTCATTGTACTGTCACTGGGATACACACAGTGCAGAGGTCTGTGTCACATATGGAGGATTAAACACTTCACTATAATGTAAGAAGGTTCCAGTGATCAGAGCTATGGCCCTATCATACGCCTTTTGTTAAGGATGCTAAAAACCAGGTAAATTAAATGTACTCTGTGGCCGTCTTATAGTTTTGTCCCATCCCCTGTCACTGTCAGTTTTCCTGAACAGCTTGATCTGCATGTAAATGTGAGAAAAATAAAAATAAACAATATAAATGAAAACTGACATCTTGCTAGCAAATGCTTCATGGTAACTGTTCTTAAAAAGCTGTTAGATTTGTCTATATTATGGAATAGATTTTCCTTCCTGTTTTATGTGATGGAAGGGCTGATATTATCCATATGACTCTGTCCAGTTTTGTGGTCTGCCTTTAGTTGGTCATACACTGGTTGAATTTCAACAAAATTCTGCTATCTCAGGGGTAATTTGTCCATTGTGTGCCCACATCAGACCCGCCACCATCAGAATACAATAGACTGGCAAGGGGTACAGTGTATGGCCAGTCTATGACCCCTTTCACATGACCATTCCTATCAGATCTGCCTCAGATCCAATCACATTTTCAGGCAGACCTGATCAGCAGCGATTAGTCTAAGGGCAGGGGGATGTAAACAGACATGAGTCAATTTATATCTGATTACATCTGCAAGAGGAAGGAAAACAAATAATAGACATGGCTTTCACATACTGCTCCAATCAACAAGAGATCTGTGCTCAGATCCTCTGCTGATTCAAGCGGAGGGGCATGTGAAAGAGGCATCAGTGTGAAAAGTTTCCTCTTTCATCTATATGTCTATTGCGAGCTCTTACTTTATAAATTGACAAACTCTCCCCCATGCCCTCTCCCTACAGAGTAAGGACAACGCATGGTGGAAGACACTCTGCCCAGGGTCAGGCACTTTAGCCATCAGCATTTCTGCACAGGTATCAGGGCAGCTTAATACAGAAGTTCAGCCAAGACAGAAACAATAAAGGATCTGCAAGGAACCCAAACAGCAGTGCCCCTCTCCAGACAGACTGCAAGTGAACCTGTATTTCTCCATCCAGCTTTTTCTTTCCTATTCTGCTTCCTATTAACCCCACCCTAATTTGCTCTCTCTACCTCCCCTCACAAAAGTAGGTTTTTGATATCTCCAAACTGCTTCCTTCTTAACCAATGACACCACCAAGCTACTAACTCACTCCCTTGTTATCTCTTGCTTTGACTACAGTAACTCTGCTTGTTAGCCTACCTCTAAACCAGCTATCCCCCTTCAGGAATGCTGCTGCCAGACTCATCCTATTTACCAAACCTTCATTGTCTGCAGACCCTCTCTGTCATTGCCTCCACTGGCCTCCAATCACCCAATGAATAAAATGTAAAATACTAATCACAACATACAATGCCATCCACAACTCTGCCCGAGCTACATTGCTAATCTAAAAATATCACCCAAACCTTCCTCTTTGCTGCTCCTATCACCTTCTGCTCTCTAGCTCCCTCATCATTTCCTCTCATGCTCACCTCCAGGACTTCTCCAGAGCCTCTCCCATCCTCTGGAACTCTGTTCCCCAATAGCTCTGGCCTATCTCCTATTCTGCCTGTTTAAGGTAATCCATGAAAATCCATCTCTTCAGAGAGGCCTATGCCACATCTACCTATTAACTCAAATTTTACTTTCCCCCTCAACTCACCCCCTCACAGCTATTACCTTTTGCATCACCTGCCCCTTCCTGTAAACCTCAAGAGAGAGCAAGTTTTAAGTTGTGCAACTAAAACCAATGTTTTTAACACAAATTGTTGGACAGTATTTTTTTTTTCTTGTGTGTGTTGGGAATTTTTGTGTGTTTGTACTGTAGAAAGTCCTACCATGGGTAACCTTACTTTAAAGCAGGTTATACATTGATTTGTGGGGTTACCAGTTTCGTTCTGCTGATTTTGGTGTGGGGACACACTTCAGCTTCTAATGTGAAGTGCTTGCATTCTGTTGCGCCCCTGTGACTTTAGGGGGAATGGGCTACCTCCAGACATGCCTCAACTCAATTTTACCATAGCCATTACAGTATATGCCCCATGAAGGCTTCTATAGATTTTGCAAAAGTTGTACAACTAAAAACATTTTTAGACAGCGTACATTGTCTTATTTTGCAGTCTAGCTGGTAAGTGTGCTGGGAATGTTTGTTTGTTTGCACAGTTCACTAAAATAGAAGCTTTTTATTCCAGACAAGCGTAACAGAAAATGGTAATGGCATCACACCATAAAGCAAACAAAAGCAAAGATCTGCTTAACGAATCTGAGTTTCTGTAGTAGCAAAGTCCCTTGTTTGAGGTAAAGTCCATCAAAAGGTTTCTCTCACCCTGTCAGACTTAATTCCAATAGTCTTTGGATTGCACAACACAATGTATAACTCTCCCAACATGCAGCTTATGTGCTTGCAGTGAGAATTCTAATAGGAGGGAGCAGATAGGCTCATCAGTTTGATACTTCTTATTTCACTCACCAATCAGAGGCTAGAGGAAGGACTAGACTTGTAAGTCTTACTGAACTGCATGAACAAAAAGGACAGGAGCGCAACTACCAAAAGTGACGTGAATGAATTCGATATTGCCTGATGGATCTATGTGATGAGAAATGTTGGTGGATCTTGGTGTGTGGAATCTGGGTGTATGCAGCAATGTTATGGCAAACAGACTTACGGTTAGAGACTCCCCCGTGGTCCGTGTGGCGCCCTCCTTTGACGGGTCCTAGGTCGAGGAGCCCCGGTGGTGTCCCCAATGGTGTGAGAGGCTGATCTGTTGGGGGTGTGTATCCGTGTGGCCGCCCACGTTCTCGGCTGGCCGGGCCGAGCCGCATCGGTCAGGAACGGAGAAAAAAAGGGGGAGGAGCTGTATCCGGCTGGGGAATGCCGTGCGCCGTGTGTCAATGTTGGTCTCAGAGTCTATGACTGTCGGGTATCTCCAGTGGCTACGCATTTCGAGGGTTAACCTCTTTTTCAAGCCTCACAAACTTTGTAGTTGCGCTCCTGCCTTTTTTTCTCCGTTCCTGACCGATGCGGCTTGGCCCGGCCAGCCGAGAACGTGGGCGGCCACACGGATACACACCCCCAACAGATCAGCCTCTCACACCATTGGGGACACCACCGGGGCTCCTCGACCTAGGACCCGTCAAAGGAGGGCGCCACACGGACCACGGGGGAGTCTCTAACCGTAAGTCTGTTTGCCATAACATTGCTGCATACACCCAGATTCCACACACCAAGATCCACCAACATTTCTCATCACATAGATCCATCAGGCAATATCGAGTTCATTCACGTCACTTTTGGTAGTTGCGCTCCTGTCCTTTTTGTTTTGATCTGCAGTTGTGAATAGACAGGGTCCTCTCCCTGTAGCGAGGAGCTTAGCACACCTACAAACAACAGCCTTCCAATTGGAGTTTGCCCATAGGAGTGAGCTTTATCCTTTTTTTGTGTTTTCCATTTGAACTGCATGAAGTCTCCTTCCCTGCCATGCAAGTCTGTGTGGCAGAGCTGTGTAAATCTTTGAAATGGATTGGGAAAAAATGCAAATGCTTTGGCAAATAAAACAGCTCCATGTTTGAGGCCAAACTCTGAGGTTGAAGTGCAGTAGAGTGTTGGAACTAGAGGTGACTATGTATGCTTAATTAGAAAATAGAATGTGCATCTAGGTTTATTGCCTACCTGGCTTGAAAAAGAAGCATCAGCTTTAAAACGCATTGCCTTTGCTGCCACAATCACCTCCCTGTCACTGTTGGTGACCCAAACGTTTCCCACACACCCCCTTCCATCACTTTGCATCAAGGTGCCCCTGCAATTTCGGGCTCAACATTATCCTCTCTTGTGTAGTCCACAAAGCCCCCCCACACACACACACCATCATGGACCACCCCTCCAAACCACTGTGATTCCAACGGCTTTGGTCGCAGAGTACCTAAACCGGCACCCGCCGCCACCTGTTCTCTCAGTGCCTGCACCTCCTTCTCCCACCTCTCTAGCGGCGTTCGCTGTCTAACACCAGTGGTCACCCTCTCTTTCCCGACAAGTGCCTGCCGGTGCCACACTTACACCGCCGATGCTCCCCACCTCCTGCACCCCAGTGGGTCCCACCACAGCACAACAAACCAGCGCTGCTGCCAAACAGCTTCACAGTGCCCACAGTTTTCTCTCTCCCCCCAACTCCAGCAGCATCTGCCGTCCAACCCACACCGGCGGTCCGCCGACCAGATCACTTCCCTCAACAGTGTCCAGAAAGCAAGTGCCGTTCCCCTTTGATCTCAGCCACTGCACGGCAGCTCCTCAGCCAGCCTCCACCTTTCCTCCTTCTCCTTTCTAACCCTCTGCCACCGATACCTGAACCTGAAGGACACACAATCTCTGATATCCACCAACAGCTCTACCTTCACTCATCAATCAGCTCTGTCCTGGACATTAGGACGCCAGCACACATCGCCAACTCCAAAGAGGAATGGACTTCCACCTCCCTCCTCTGTGACCCAGCAAGACTTACAGCATTGGACGAATTCACTTGACCATGCCTGTATTGGTCCCAACAGCCCAAAAATCTTCTGAATGGCCAGAGAACAGTCACAATTAGTTTTAATTTAGGGGGTTATTCACTAAAGAACTGAAGGATCCAGCCGTAGCTTCGGCTGATCCTTCGGCTCTCTTTGGCCGCCTCTGCCCTTCAGTTCAGTCGAACTGAAGGGCTACTGTATGGCCGGTTCTGCCCAGTTGCTATTCATTGGCTGGGACCTGCTAGAAGACTCTGCAAGGTGCCAGCCAATAGGAAACATTTGGGTGGAGCCAGCTGTCACCGCTTGCCCCACCCAATTGTTTTCCTTTTTTTATAAAATATAAAAACAACATTTGTTTTCCCTATTTTTTAAAATTTTCAAAATAATTTTTCAACTTTTTTTATTTTCATTCATTTCACTTATTTTCTATTCTGCTCATAGGTAACAAGCAGAATAGCTGAGCTTTTCGGCGGCATTTGGCTATTCACTCACTGCCGTTGAGAATAGAGAATAGGGGCGAACGGCAGCGAGTGAGCTGCCGGAGCTTCGGCTCATCCGATCCAGATGTTGAATCGGCTCAGTCGAAGTTCCTCTGCACTTCGGCTCAGACAACATGCAGAGCATTTTCGGCTGACCAAAGTGCAGCCGATGTACAGCTGATTTCAGCCGATGTACAGCTGAAATCAGCTGTACTGAGCCAGAGTGACTAGTGAGTGACTTCACTTTGGCTGGGTTATTCACTCGGCTACCTTCGGCAGCTTTTTGAATAACCTCCTTAGTTTAGTTTTGAATGAAACTCAGACGGATCACATTTTTTTTTTTAAACGACCATTTGGATTCATTTGCATTTGGACGCATTGGAATGAAGAAATTCGGATGCATCCAATTGCCCGAATTTAATGAAATTCGTACATATGTCCATTCGGAACAAAAACAGTGATAGAACAAGCTACAGTATGTTTTGAAAATGTTTACAATATCTTTAAGTTTGGTTTTCTTTTCTTTTGTTAGTGAATTTCCTAAACTGAACCATTTTTGTTGTTAAGATAACGAAATGAAAGTTTTATGGGCAAATCAGAGTCTGATTTGTTATGAGGAGCATTGAAATGTTTAAAATTGTGTTTATATTTACATTTATACAGTAGTGATATCGTTAGGGCCTGTCTTAGGGTTGCCACCTGTCCAGGATTCACCTGGATAGTCCGGGTTTTGAATGCTGTGTTCGGGTTTCATGGCAGCAGAAACCTGGACACAAGATGTCAGGCAGACAGAGGCAACCAAAATTAAGATAGGGGCTACTGGCCCCCCACTGAAAATAGTCTCAACTGTGATATTTACATATGAATGGGCGGCGCTATTTACATATGAATTAGCAAGCACTCATTCTCCCCAAAAAATGTCCAGGCGTCGCCAGAGTGTTCGGGTTTCGCTTAAAAAAAAGGTGGCAACCCTAGCCTGTCTGTCCTTGAACAATTCTGTTGCAAATTGTTGAGATGGTAGGGTTTTGTTAATTAAATTGCCCCTAATTTTCTGCTCTCTGATAGCAGTCTTTCCTTTATGGTGGCCTTTTTAATGACATTCCATGTTATATGTGTCAGAGATTTATTATTTACCTGTGATCCCTCCTGTGCACAGATACATGTACATATATGTTGTCTACAAGGATATGTAACACAAGGATGCAATTACTTTAATCTGCCAAATAACACTCTTCAAAAAGGGGAAAAAAATAACTTTTGCTAGAGCTGTGTTTTCATAGCATGAAACAGGAAGTAATGGAAATCCCAAAATTTACATTTGTCATAAGAACAAGAGGTGAGGGGGAATTTTCCAGTGAGGACATCTGATGAGGGGAATTTACCGCACTTTCAGGAGATTTCCTGTCACTTTCTGTTACTTCTCCAGGACAGGAAGTGAAGGCAAATCTCTTCAACAGGACACAAACTGACATGTGTTTTGCTCCTACCCTACTCTAAACAAGAAAAGTTTGGTCTATGCATACACAACCCACCCGCCCAGTGCAAAATATACTGAAACAATTTATACGCAGGTGTATTGGCTCTGCAAAGACCAAGTGATTGCTCTAAACATCTAGTGGTGGGACATTTTACCTGCCATGTAAAACATAGACTAACTGAACGTCAACATTCCATTTACTGTTACATATATTCCTGAAGAAGCATTGCCCGGACATCTTTCTATCTGTACTTTATATTACGTTGATCGCGTGTGCAAATATTTTAAAAATGTTTTACATATCTATAGGAATTGTTAACTTTTTTCACTATCAAAAAATTTTTTTGTAGATCATCCACTCAGCCTCTTATAAGCCTCCTATCTTTCCTTTTTGCAATTGAAAATATTAATCAGGATCCAGACATCTTACCGAACATCACTCTAGGCTTCCATTTATATGATTCATGGCTGGAACCCAGGAAAGCTGTACAGAGTGTTCTAAAGATCTTATCTGGGCCGGAGAAGACAATTCCTAATTATTCCTGTACAGGACACGGCAAGCTGGCTGGTGTTATTGGAGATCAATTTTCATCCACAACAATCCCAATTGCCCAAATCCTCGGACTGTACAGATACACACAGGTCAGTGAAAAATACTTTTATTTTTGTAATACTAATCTAAGTCAACAGGGTTAGCAAGATACATTCTATAAACACATAACAGCCTTTAAAAGTTAAAGCATATGTAATTCCTAACAATTAGCTTCTCTTATTTGATCTACGCAGAGCGGGAGTTTCGCTGACAGCAACGTCGGCCACACGAGCACCACGGGAGGACAGGACGCCGGGACCTGTAATGTACTGGAATGCACTGGAATGTAAACAGGCCGACTCCCTGCGTTCTGGTGCGGTAGGGGGTGTTGAGCTGTATTGAAGTCAATGGCATCGCCCACAGTGCGATCGCCCGCACTCGGAACGCAGGCACATTAGTGCCTGCATTTCGGTCCAGTGCGATCTGCAAAAATAGTGCTCACAGCATTTTTGCGGATCGCACTGGACTGGAACACAGGCAC
>NW_017307730.1:182293-182727 GCF_000935625.1 Nanorana parkeri
TGCGATCGCCCGCACTCGGAACGCAGGCACATTAGTGCCTGCATTCCGGTCCAGTGCGATCTGCAAAAATAGTGCTCACAGCATTTTTGCGGATCGCACTGGACTGGAACACAGGCACTAATGCAGGCGATCGCACTGTGGGCGAGGGGCCTGCCTGCGGAGCCTACGCCCCCTCCCGCCCCTGAATGCAGGTGTTTTTTCGTTGGTAGATCTCAACGAGCTTGTCATTTGAAAAGTAGATCTCCAGATGAAAAATAGTGGGCGCCCCTGTTTTAGATAGTTTGGTCTTTTATTTAACAGTTAACTCAATGGACTACAGAACACCCACCACTTCATTGAATGCTGATTCTGTACTGATTTTAATGAGTTTTACATGGCACATTCATACAGATTTTCAAGGAGGGAATGACAAAGCCAATAAAACAGTTTGATAA
>NW_017307730.1:182864-187520 GCF_000935625.1 Nanorana parkeri
ATATATATATATATAATTTCTTGTTCAAGCCTGGCTGCAGAATAAATAAAAATGCTGTATTAGAGTTTTTACTGCTTTTATCTTGGTCTATCACATGAAAACCCAGCATGCCTTGCACAGGCATTGGGTGAATTTGTTTATAAAGACTGTACTAAATTGATGATAACCTGTTTGAAATGCTTAGTCAATATTAAGTGACTGTGTGAATTTCTGTAGTATTTGCCCTGAAAAGCGAGTTCCTCTATCACTTTTGATTGTTTCTGGGAATCCAAAGTGACAGACTATCACACTTAAAATCTTTTTTGATTTGATTTTAGCTGTTACTTTAGTTACAGTCCATACTTCTGGCCATCCTAAAAACATATCTACACATACAAGGACATACTCAGTCGATCACGAAATTGGTAACTGAATATCGGTGTTTGGGGGTGTTTTCACTGATACACTAGGATTGTGTTTAGCACATACTAATCATAAAGAAACACAATTTGCAGCAATTGAGGAAAAACCCATGCAACAAACAGCAGGTCAGATTTTACCATTGACACCAATATGTGACCAGTAGCTGGACAGGTCCCACCACTGCCACCAATATGTAACCAGTAGCTGGACAGGTCCCACCACTGCCACCAATATGTAACAATGGCACTCTCAGCCTTAACCTAAAAATAGTTTTTCCAGTTCAAAAGGACCTCAATCTAAGGCTAGCAGACTGAAAGTAATCATCACCGGGGTTAGTTAACACCAGGGCAGGTAACCCTTCCCACACAACAGTAGCTGCTACAATGTATTTTAATGGAAACACGCCCTGTTCCCAGCAAATGCTGTAACAATTCTGCTCTTAAGCAATAATGCTTGCTGTTAAAGGAGAGCTACAGCTGCAGTTCCAGCTCCACTCCAAGCTTACTTCCATGATGGACAACAATCTCATGTTCAGTTTACAATTTTGTATTGAGATTGTAGTCCATCAGGGGAGTGAGCTTGGAGCAGTGACTACTTTATAACACACAAAGTGTCCGTGGGGAACAAAAGTAGCCGCCCTCCAGAAGGAAGGACAGTGTCGGCACCAATTCAGAGATGATTGGAGGATCTACAGCAGAGTGATACACAAATAAGATACATTTTTGTTAATAGTTTATGCACTTGAATGCATTTTTAAGGTTTAAGTCCTGAGTTTAATGTCACTTTTACAGTTGGCTGCCAATTCAACTACTGCAAGGGATGCGTGCCGTGCGCCCCTATGCGCATGTCCGGAAAACCCATTCACAGGGTCAAGGGACCAATACGCACAATACGTGTGTGTGCATTTGAAACAGTACAAACAGCAAAAGTTTTCCAGGCACACTCACCAGTCAGCATGCAAAAGAAAATCTTGTCTCACCGCTAAGGTTAAAAACAGAGGTTTAGATGCACGTCTTCTGCAGAAAATGTGAAAGCCGCACAGCCGCGCCAAGGCACCTCTAGATCGTGCGGTCCTAACTCTAAACTATGTGAGTCTCCATCTTGGAGCACATGGGTCAGAAGATAAAATTGGGTGCAGTTTTGTCAGGAGGAAGCCCAACCTCCCTTAAGGGCACAGAGACGCACAAGGGATCCCCCACATCACACATCACAAAGCAGCTGAGACCCCCCATGCATCACTTGACCTTTTGCCGTATGTACTCTCATCGTTCAGAGTTAGGACCGCTTCAGCCAAACACTGCCCATGATTGACAGAAAGGTTTTCGTGTTATCATTCATATTCTCTGAAAAATGGCCAGGAAATCATAAATTGTGCCAGTGTATGTAAACTAGGCATGCACCGATACTGATACTGTGCCAATACTGAGTATTTGGATGAGCACTTGTATTCGCCCAATGCTTATTCTTATACCATTACTACCGGTATCAGGAAGCCTGGCGCCATACATGGCTCGTCACCAGGGAGCATGGAGCAAGCTTCCAAGCCATCAAGAATCCGAGGGTTGGGTAATGACGCTCCCTTGGCTTCCTGATTGGTTGGGAAGCCGGCTCTATGCTCCCTGGTCATTTGGGGATGAGAGAGCATGGATCCAGCTTCCCGGCCAATCAGGAAGCCGGGTAGCGTGTAATGACTCGCAGCCCAGCTTCCTGATTGATTGGGAAACTGACCAATCAGGAAGCCTGGTGGTGAGGCATTACCTGCCCCCCATCTTTCTGATTTACCAGAAAGCCAGCCGCGTGCTTACTCGTCCCCTGGTGAGGAGGGAGCATGAAGCTAGTTTTCCGGCTAATTAGGAAGCTGGGCAGTGAGTCATTACACGTGGCCCGACTTCCTTAACTACTCGCCGTCCACCCATTATAAATAAATGGACAGATGGCAAGCTTCTATCAGTGGGGCACCGTAAATGTACAGCTTTCTTTTCTGTTTGCATCCGCCCTGTAGCGCGTGCACGAATAGATTACACTGATAGGCGTAACAGCTACTAACAGCTGTTACACAAGCAGGTGATTGGCAGCTCTATAGTCATCCAATCACTTGTATGTCCTGCCCTGCAGTGTGCGCCCCCCCTGCTGAAGTGCCCCCCTCCCTCCAGCATCATTACCTTCCATCCCGGGCTCCACTTTCCCCTCTGTGGGCCCGGGACTGGCTCAGCGGCTGTCAGTAGGAAGATGTAAGGGAGATCAGCATTGTCCTCCTTGCTGCTCTCCTCTCTGATGTCTGGATGGAATACGAAAGTGATGTGCCGTACGATACTTCCGCATTCAGCTGTCATTTCTCTAGCTGCTATCGCCAGAGAGAAGAAGCTGTTGAAGCAGATCTCTGCTTCATCAGCTTCTTTGGGGGTCCCCAGGTGACATTAGGGGTCTTAGAGACCCCTGATGTCTCCATAATGAGGACCTGTCAGGGGGATTGTTAGCCCCCTATGTGATAGCAATAACATTAAGTAAAAAAAAACAGTCACATATAATTTTTTTCTAAAGAAAACCCCCTAATTTTTAAGTTACCACGTATACGCACATATAAACGTAAATACTCGACGGGGGCGCCAAAGCACAAAAACGATAATTGTGCCGCACACGTTACATATCACCACAAACGTCGGAGCATGAGCAATAATTTTATGGCTGTTAATCACTGATAACACTAAACTGATGAGCAATAAAAGCTTTTAAAGTGTAACTTATGAACAATTTTGAGTATTGTAGTTTTGTGCGGTTTTGCGTGCATACACAATTTTTAAGCTTGATATGTTTGGTGTCTATTTACGTTACATGGCCCTGTTTTTTTATATTTTACCAAAAAATTGGGTAATAATAAATGTTTCATAATTTAATATAGCAGAAACAATTTCTTTTTCAAAATGTTGGTTAATTTTTCCTTAATACTGTGTAGTAAAAAAATAAAAAACTCCCAGTGGTGATTAAATACTGCCAAAAAAACTCTATTTATCCCCCCAAAAAGTGGTATAAAATTAAATTCAGTACAGCGTTGCAAGACTGAATAACTGTCAAAGTACCGCAGCGCTGAATACTGAAAAATGGCCTGGACAGGAAGGGGGTTTAACACTCTGTTCTTTAAGTGGTTAATGGGACTTCCAGTATTCGTATCCGATATGGGTAAGTACCAAAAAATTATATCGGAGCTCGTACTCAATACCGAAAAAACAGTATTACTGCATCCTTAGTACATATAAATATATATCATGGTCCTAAAGTGGTTTTGTACCAAGATGTAGCAAATACAAGTAATCCAGGTGGCTAGAACCACCCAAACACTTGTATGGACTTAAATAAGGTTGCCATCCCTCCCCATCACCACGGTGTATACTGGGTTTTGCTGTCCCTCATGTGCTCCCAAGAAAGATTAACACTCATGCACTTCCACTTTGGTGAATGAACCCAAAATGTATGAGGATTTTATCACTTCTAGTTTCAGGCTTTCATTCCTCTGGCCAATGTGGCCAGAGAAGATGATGGTGTAGCACAGCCTGCGCTCCATCATCTTTATTGGGGTCCACAGGTGAAACACATGTGTCAAACTCAAGGCCCAGGGGCCGAATCCGGCCCACCAGGCCATTTCCTAGACTTCTACTTTCAGATCTAGGTATTAAGTTATAACTAAAACCAGTAATTATCGAATGCAGGGGCAATTATACATTTATATAGTCTTACAGTCCCTTTGAGGGCAACCATAATGTTGATGTGGCCCACGATAAAATTGAGTTTGACACCCCTGGTCTAAAAGATCCCTGATGTCTACATAAAGACCTGTCACTTCCTCTGAGCTATCGCATAGCGGGCTTGTATTGTGAAAAACATGAAAATTGCAGCTAGCATTTATTTTATTTTATAGGGCCTTTTTTCCCCAGAAAATATGTCATTGTTTGGAGGTTTTAACCAGTTGACATCCGCGGTGTTAAACCCCCTTCCCATCCAGGCCATTTTTCAGTATTCAGCGCTGCGGTACTTTGACTGACATTTATTCCGTCATGCAGCGCTGTACTGAAATGAATTTTATACCCTTTTTTGGGGACAGATAGAGCTTTCTTTTGGTGGTATTTATTCACCACTGGGGGTTTTATTTTTTTACTATATTAAGGAAAAATTACCGAAATTTAAAAAAAAAAACAGTTTCCCCTATATTAAATGATAAAACATTTATTATTACCCAATTTTTTGGTAAAATATAAAAGA